>NW_025953497.1:0-31073 GCF_018812025.1 Megalobrama amblycephala | reverse complement strand
ATAGTGAGTCATCACTCCTTATAGGATGTAATTAAGTGTAATAGGTCTTGAGATGAGGAGGAAGTAATTCTGCTTGATTTGATATTGAGCTCAAATCAAGAGACTCGATCAGTGACTCACCACTGAAACTGCCACCACTGACTGTTCTCCAGACTAGAAGCATGACATTACTCATCCAGGATTTGTCTTTGTTGCCTTCATTAGGTGTGTGTTTTAAGTTCTAAAAATAACTCCCAATGTTCAGTCCTATTTTGATTCAATGCTTTTAATCCCTGTGTACTTTGCATCCTTGGTTGTAGGTGACCATCGAGGTTTTGGATGACCCTCCTATGGAAGTTGAGATGGACCTGGTTAAAGAATGGAGCAATGACTGGCCCACATCTTCTCCCTCCTCTACTGTAGAATGGCTGGGTGGAAAGAAGCTTTTCTGGCCTTTATTTTGGGGCTACACGGATGCAGATTCCGGCGATGATGGTACTGGCCAAGCAGTGGAGGAAGAGGATGACTACACACTGGAATATGACAGTGGGGAGCCCCTCCCTAGTGGTCTGGACAAGACAGATGGCAATTGGGAAAGCCCATGGACTCAAAGCTATTATGGTGAGTGCTCTCTTACATACAGTATTAGTTGTTTCTATACACAGGTCTTGAGCCTTTAGAAGTAAGACTATTTTAACTAAAAGAATATTTAACTAAAACTGGAATGGAGAATAAAGCAGCTGTTTTTAAGCAAGACCAGAATTTGCATAATCAGAACTTTAAGCAGATGAAGATGGTGTCAGTCCGGAGGAATAGAAGAATTTAAGGAAGCTGTATTGCCGGAAGTCAAGTAAAGGTGATTTGGAGCATAGCTGAAGAGAAAGAGAGATGTAGATATTGGGGAGGAAGGGTAGAGCAAGCTGGTAAGGGCTAAACTTTCAGCCAGCAACGGGGTATTTGTGAGTGTCGGACCTTTGAAGTAGACACTGGTCCCACTCTGCGGAGAAGACGGCTGTTTGAAGAGGAGCCCGATCCGCTCACTAATGGCAGCGTGAGTACATTCTCTTGAACAAATAAGCCCATGCTTGTGTTCAATTAGAGCGCAGATCGGGAACACAGAGTGAGAGGGGTCATCCGTTTACTTTTTATGTCCCACGGGTTGGGCCCCAGACCCTGCAACCCCCCTCCACCCCCATCCAGCCCAGAGCGGCTGGGTCTTTTAAGCCTGTTCAAGAATCCTAGGCTTTTCAAGGCCATGCATAACATTATGCCTCTGTTGCTTTTTGTTTTTTTTCTCTCTAGGGCATGTCTGTTTCATGGTGAGAATTGCGCACTTTGCTCACTTTGCGCTGTAGCTGTACAGTCTTGTTTCACTTGATACAAGGATAAAATGGAATGGGGATTTAAGTGGAGGGGTCAAGGAAAAACATTTTTATTAAGCATTGCGATTAAGATTGCCTCAATCTAGACCAGACTTTCATAAAACATTCAGTGTTAATGAAGAAATGATCTTGTCACTGGGGAAGGCTATCTGTTAGAATTCCCATTGATCACAGTGACAGTTGCTCAGCTGCTGCACGAGGCCCTACATTTGGACAAAATATATTTGAACTGAATAGAGTACCCTTCTGCCAAATGAATCACTTTGGGGTCCTAAACAGACTCAATATAATAGCCCGTTAAAAATGTTCTTGATTCCGACATCTTCTAGCAGGGGTAACTGCTAATGCTAAACATCCAAATCTTGACTCTCTGGATTTAGTGGCAATTCCTGCTTTGATTAACCTCTGATATAAGACTAGCCCTGTGGCTATTGTGGGTTTCGCAATTTGGCACTTCTACAAAGCCAGCTAGAATAGTCGCTGAGCCTACGCCTCCTTTTCATCATTTCTTAGTCTGCCTGTAATCAGGGTGCCATCACTGTGTGTCCAATATCATTGGCACCCCACCCAAATTCAAGTTAAATGTTTAAACAAGCTAGCCTCTAATCTATAGTCTTTATTACAGAAGAAGGAAGAAGTCATTGTGTTTGTTTTAATTCATTATCTGCAGTCTGTTTTTGGTGAAGAGTTTTGAGGAGTGTTTTGAGATCTCCCCCAAAGCTAAAAGCTAATCAACCATTTGAGGTCTGTTTTAATTTTTTGGAGGCTATATTAGGCTTACTTACTCAGCTTACAGGTGTTTGTCTGTGGAAAAGTTGCCATCATGGTGTTAGAGTGTTGTTGGTGGTGGTTTCCAGGATGCTACTGTGCTATGGTGTTCTTGGGGAGGTATGTTTGTGTAGTGAGTGGCTGTTAGTGTTTTGCTATACATTTGCTGGGACTATTGTTAAGACATTGCTGGAGTGATTGCTAGGCCATTTCAACTGCTAAGTGGTCACTTTTACTCCATTTACTTTCTGCATTAAGATCTTTTGAAAAGTACTTAAGTTAGGGGTTAGGGGTTTCATTCAGAACCTATAAAAACAATAGGGGTGCTTTTCTTAGCCAAAACCACAAATAAATATTTAAAATCATTAGTCTTTTCCTCTTAGAAGAAAAAGAGGAAGAGTGGAGCGCATGGAGTCCCTGTAGTGTCACTTGTGGCCATGGCAACCAGACCCGCTCACGTTCATGTGGAGATTTCTGCACATCCACTGAGTCCCGAAGCTGTGACCCTGTTCCATGCCCAGGTTACTTCAGTACTCACAAATTTGTCTGTTTTCAATTTTTAATTCAAACCCATTTTTATGTAATGTTGTGTTAATACTGATTTTTTCAGATGATTGGAACAGTGTGGCACATGTCTTTCCATTTGAGATGGAGAATGGTACAGAACCCTTTGGCACTGGTAAGTTTAATTATGAATAACAATCTATTGACATTTATTTTTAATAAATATTGCACAAATACATTTTTCAGGCAAAATATTTTTAAAGAATAAATTGTTTGATTATTTTTACATTTTAACAAAACACTGATTGTCAAATGTTAATGGAATGTGTACACCTGTGGAGTGGGGGAACTGACTCTACACGTCAAGGTCGCCAGGTTTGCGTAACAAAACCAGCCCAACTGCTATTCAAAACCCGCCCAATCATGGCCAAAACTTGCTCAGTCGTGTTCTGGGGTGAGGGTTAGTTCCAGTAGGTAAAAACCTTGTTTCGGGAGGTAAAAAGTCACATTCTGGGGGGTAAAAAGTGAATTCTGAGGGGGGGGGGGTTGTTATTAAAAACAATCCATGCCAACGGTGTAAAAGTAGCCCAATTCCAAGGGAAAAACCCAGACTTGGCAACACTGCCACACGTCCCCCAATAAATCACCTTAAAGAATTAGTTCACTTTGAAATGAAAATTAGCCCATGCTTTACTCACCCTCAAGCCATCTAAGGTATATATGACGTTCTTCTTTTTGATTAACATAATTGCATAAATATTAATAAATATCCTGACGCATATCGGAGCTTTATAATGGCAGTGATAGGGTTCAATGAGTATGAGCTGAAGAAAGTGCTTCCATCCACAGGCACCCATCATAAATATGTACTCCACATGGGTCCGGAGTATTAATAAAGGCCTTCTGAAGTGAAACGATGCATTTGTGTAAAAAAATATCAAGTCAAATATCGAACTATTGCCAGACTGCCTTCCGTATACAGGTTACGAAGAAAGTGTAAACTGGCATTGCGTCAGTTAAGCTTTTTCCTTGAGTTGAATGGGGAAGGCGCATGACATAGCATAAGATTTGTGAACTGCAAGAGTTTTACACTTTCTGCAAACGTTGAATACGGAAGGCAGTCCGGAAGCTCGATACTTGACTTCATAACTTGTTTAAATATGGATATTTTTTTTACACAAACACATCGATTCAGAAGGCCTTTATTAACACTCCGGAGCCATGTGGAGCACATATTTATGATGGATGGATGTGGATTGAAGCTTTTTCTTTAGCTCATACTCATTGAACCCCATCACTGCCATTATAAAGCCTGGATGTGTCAGGATATTTATTAATATTTTTTCGATTATGTTCATCAGGAACAAGAAAGTCATATACACCCAGGATGGCTTGAGGGTGAGTAAAGGTTAGGCTAATTTTCATATGAAAGAGAACTAATCCTTTAACACCAGTTGGTTACAAATTAAGAGTTTATTTTGTTTGTAGGTGATATTTCGTGTTTGCAGTTCAGACTGAATGATAATTAAATTCTGGCATACCAAGATGGCAAATAACTTAATTTTTTTTTAAAGTCCCATTTGGATTGGATTTATAAATAAACTGAGAAACCATTGCCATTATGCCATTTTTTGGTATTTGGATTGTTGTGTGTGTATTTATTATTTGTCTTTAGAATGAAGACAAACCTGAATTAAGCAGTTGCAATGTAAAATTAGATAAATATGTGAACTGTGTTAAACAATATAAGACAGTTTCTTGTAAGTTAAAGGTGCCCTAGAACGTTCTTTCACAAGATGTAATATAAGTCTAAGGTGTCCCCTGAATGTGTCTGTGAAGTTTCAGCTCAAAATACCCCATAGATTTTTTTTAATTAATTTTTTAACTGCCTATTTTGGGGCATAATTAAATATGCGCTGATTCAGGCTGCGGCCCCTTTAAATTATTGTGCTCCCCGCCCCCGAGCTCGCAACTGCCTTAAACAGCATAAACAAAGTTCACACAGTTAATATAACCCTCAAAATGGATCTTTACAAAGTGTTCGTCATGCAGCATGTCTAATCGCGTAAGTATGGTATTTATTTGGATGTTTACATTTGATTCTGAATGAGTTGATGGTGCTTCGTGGCTAAAGCTAACATTACACACTGTTGGAGAGATTTATAAAGAATGAAGTTGTGTTTATGAATTATACAGACTGCAAGTGTTTAAAAAATGAAAATAACGACAGTCTTGTCTCTGTGAATACAGTAAGAAATGATGGTAGCTTTAACCACATTTAACAGTACATTGCAACATGCTAACGAAACATTTAGAAAGACAATTTACAAATTCACTAAAAATTCATGTTACATGGATCAGTCAGTTGTATTGCTCCATGTGCCATTTTTCACATTGTCTTTGCTTGCTTACCTAGTCTAGATTCAGCTGTGCACATCCAGACATCCTGCCCTTGTCTAATGCCTTGAACATGAGCTGGCATATGCAAATATTGGGGCCGTACATATTAATGATCCCGGCTGTTACGTAACAGTCAGTGTTATGTTGAGATTCGCCTGTTCTTCGGAGGTCTTTTAAACAAATGAGATTTTAAGATAAGATAAGAAGGAGGAAACAATGGTGTTTGAGACTCACTGTATGTCATTTCCATGTACTAAACTCTTGTTATTCAACTATGCCAAGGTAAATTCAATTTTTAATTCTAGGGCACCTTTAATACTTTTTGCAATATATTGTCTATATGAACTTTGCACACAGTTACTCACATCAGAACATGTAAATCTTTATAATCTAATACAGAAAACTATCAAATAACATTTTAATCAACTATTAAGAAAATGACACTATGCTACAGTTGATTTGACTAATATGTAATGGGTTTGGTTGTTCTGCAGATGTTGACAGCTGTGAGAAGTGGTTGAATTGTAAGAGTGAGTTTCTTCAGCGTTACCTGCAGCAGGTATTGACTGAATTACCCAGCTGCCCGTGCACCTATCCTTCAGATGCCTCCAACAATATAGTAAGTCTGCTGGATGCCGAGCATGACCGAACCTTCCAATGGAGGGATGCTAGCAGCCCAAAAGAACGGCTGGACATCTACAAGCCCTCGGCACGTTCCTGCTTGCGTTCTGGCCTATCAAAAGATGGCACCACCCTGGCTGCCCAGCACTGTTGCTATGATGACAACAAGCATCTAATTACAAGGGGCAAGGGGGCAGGTACCCCCAACCTAATAAGCACAGAGTTCTCTCCAGAGCTGCATTTCAAGGTGGATGTAGTGCCTTGGATACTGTGCAAAGGAGACTGGAGCAGGTTTCATGCAGTCCGCCCACCCAATAATGGCCTGCATTGCACGGAGAACCCCCAACAGGATATTTTCATGAATGAATTGGAGGAGGCCAGAGAATATTAAATCACCAAATTACTATCCGTCCTCTGACTCACCGTCCTGCTGTGGTGCTTAATCCCATTAAAAAAAAAAAAAAAAAAAAAAAAACACCAGCCACATAATTATGCAGTATAGAGCCAGTCTTGTGTTGTGGGACGCATTGCCGTTACTGTGTTTGCAAGGCCTCTAGCTTTTATTTTGTTTGGAATATTGTGGAAAATTTAAGGAAGGATCAATACAGCATTTTTGTTATACAAACAGTTGTTGTTACTGCTGCTGCAAACACATACAGTGGGGTGCAAAAGACTGACACAAAAAATTTTTTTTTTTTCTTTTTTTTTTTTTTTTCAAATTTAATACAGTTGTATTACTACTTATATTATCAGAATAACAATTTGAATGAAAGTTGAATTGAAAAACTAACATGAGTTTCAAAATTTATTAGTATAGTTTGGTATGTCCCTTTTGTTTGAATGACAGCAGAACTCAAGCTGACATGAGTTCCACATTTGTGCAAAACCTGATGATCATGTTATCCTGCATGATTTGAGAATGTTCCAAAGAGCATCTTGTGCTTCAGTCTGACCCTTTGTACAAAAGAGTTGCTCATGTGGTCAATGTAATTTGATTATTTGATTACCCTAGAAATTGTATAGAATCATTTTTGTTCTTATTATTCATCTTAATTCATGTATAAAATATTATTATTTGTTTTTATATATCAACATTTAATCCTAATAGATTTTGAATCCCATATATTCAGTGTGGTCTCAGAACTTTGTACCCCACTGTATTTATAAATGAGAACCTCTGCTCTAGACTTATGGGGATGTTTAAAAGTGAATGGGCACAATTTCACTGCCAACTCAGGGGAAATCTTTCCATAACAATCAATGGTCAATTAGTTCTTTAATAGTGTCAATATTTCAGAAAGGGAATGAGCCGGCAAATGTAAAGCAAATATTATAATGTGATACTTAATATGCTTATGTAAAGTTTTGCAGTTTAGCTGTTCTGCGAATATGCATAATGCTGATGTTTTTGGAAACTGTTGCAGGGGAACTACTTAATACTTGCTCCAGACCTCTATTTTGAAATATTATTCATAAGAGTATGCAGACTGAATATGCACATGCTACGGCTGGCACTTTATTTAACATTTATTGAAATGTATATTTGCGTGATGAAGCATTGTTATCCATGTTTCTGGTGTTGCTGTTGTGAAGAGATTGCTTCCTATATGGTCATTGTTACATTAATGGCAAGAACAGTATTTCTGTGTTGGCATGTGATGTACAGTATTTATTGTATTTTTATCGTACATTTACTGACGCTTTGAACCGATCATGCATTCAGGTGGTGCACTACCTAGAGTCCTTCAAGACAGACTGACCTAAAAAGGGAAATCATGTTCTCAAACACCTCTTTAATGACAATTAAAACAAGTCGATGTTTGCTGTTCATTATCATGTGTACTTAATGATTTTGCAAGTTGCAAATTCTATTAAAAATACAAAGATGAGTTTGAAAAAAACTCTTGCTTGTTTCTTTGAATAAAATGCATATGTCAGTTTTAATTTAGGTCATTTAGATTCTTCAGGTTCTTCACATCTGGACTAACTTATGCTAAGCACTAACACTCTGTGGAGAACTTTTTGGCACTACCAAGCAAATACCTGTCATACATTTATCTTAACAACCATCAGCCATTGGTCAGTTAGAAAACTCATCAGGGCTCATGTTTTTGATTACTCTGTTTTTCCATGTGCTTGGCTTTAACTAGACATATCCAGCAACTGGAAACTCATCTCCCCCTGCTTTTTTTCCCTCTTCTGAAATCTGTTTTCAGTTAGAAGATCCAAATTGTTGATAGATAGATAGATAGATAGATAGATAGATAGATAGATAGATAGATAGATAGATAGATAGATAGACAGATAGATAGATAGACAGACAGACAGACAGACAGACAGACAGACAGACAGACAGACAGACAGACAGACAGACAGACAGACAGGCCAGGCTTTTTGTGCATGTTGTCATGTTCTGTCAGTATGTTCTTAGGCAGGGATTAAATAACAAGGACTAGGAGGTCAAAGAGCAAGGTAACAAAAATCTATAGGATTAAGATTGCAGAGAAAACTCAAGGATCTTGTTCGTCTATACAGATCTTATCCATTGATTTATGCAATAATTTGCAAATGGGTCACCAAAAGATATTAGACCAGAGGTCTGCAACAACATTACTTATGCTCTAAAATGTTGCTCAAACCTTTTGTTTGTATAAGTTTCTGTCATTTCAGGATGAAAACATAAAAGAATGTACATGTACATTTTTGAAAGGCTACTCTGAAAATCCACCAGTATTTTTGCTTGCCAATTTCATAAGTCAAATTACCATTGTGAATAATGCTGGCATAGTGCAACACAATGACAAAGTTACAAATGGTTCGTCCACATCAGAAGTGCGGGCTCTCCAGGCACCCTGCCAGTACTTGATGGCTACAGTGCTGTTTACTCTCTCTGGGCTGCAAGGATCTAAAATTTCCTCTGTTTGTGTGGCTGTAGAGCGCCTTCAGTACTCCTGCGCAGTCTGCCACCCACTGAGACCACAGATGTAAGTGATACAGGCCACACATGCTATAAACCCTCTGAGTGGATGCCCGATTATAGCATTCAGCTTTTTTTTCTTTTCTTTTCAATTAACTGGTTGTTTGACGAATGAGTACTGTGGTGATCCTTTCAAACACAGATAGAGGCTCAACTCATTGGAGGGCATGGTGTAGGATAAATTTAACTAAAAATTTAAAACCAGTTCATTAGCTCTTTCATTTCATAACAGTACATGAATAGCCATTTGATTCTAATATATGCTGCTGAAGACATGTGAAATGTTATTTAAATGGCCAACAAAATGACTTATAATTAGGCTTTAGGTCAAAAATCATATTACACAAATGTTTTCTTGAGCAGTGGTTTTGATATCTGAAATCAAACACCTAGCTCAAACTTGGCTAGGCCTTAAAGTCCCCCTGTAGTCAATTATTTTATCCCTTAAAAGCCATCTTTGATCACCAAAATGACATATTTAAAAAAAAATTCAAGGTGAAAAAAATTTCTTCATGCCTTA
Organism: Megalobrama amblycephala; assembly: GCF_018812025.1. Lineage (NCBI taxonomy): Eukaryota > Metazoa > Chordata > Actinopteri > Cypriniformes > Xenocyprididae > Megalobrama > Megalobrama amblycephala. The sequence goes on along the minus strand of NW_025953497.1, from coordinate 21,922 downwards.
AAATAGCTTGAATGTAACTCTACACCCTTGCCTCATTTAATATACATGGATTAATGAATATGCAAATCAAATTAGCCCCACCTCCACTCGCTCATACCAGCTTGGAGAGTGTACTGTTGCTGTAGTGACGAGCAATTTGTTGTATGTGTTGTGGATATTTAAGAAAAAAGCTTCGTATATTCAGTTTAACAGCTGTGCAACTGAACTGCTCATATTTTCTGACGCTTAAATTGTGTTTTAAATTATGAATTGGTAAAACGCCTTTGCAAAATGGTCTGAATCCACTGGCATTCGTTTGGACACTGCTCTCTCACTGAATCACCTGAAGCGGTTTCTGAGTAAAACAGACAGTATCGAGAGAACAAGCAGCCGCTTTTCCTCTGTGAAAGTGCGCTAAATGGATGTTTGACAATTTCGTTGCTTTTTGGAGTTTTCAGATTTAAAAAAAACCATTCAAATGAAATCCTGTAGACGCCCGTGCCTTCTCCATAGGCTACATGAAATAAATGCACATCCTTGAATGAGCGCGGATTTCCAGCGTATTTACTTGAAGTTATCAGGTAGGCTAATATCTATGGTTTGATCCATTCCAGAGGCGGCCAAAATCAGAATTTATTAATGGAATTAATAGCTCTCTCAGAACTTGGCGTTCGAGGACACACTGACTGAATATGCACACGAATCACGGTCACACACACACGCTCAGAGCAATATTGTTTTAGCTATGTTTTATAGTATTAAAATATTTCGAAGGACAAAATCATGAACTTTATTGGCTTTACTTCAAGTCAGCTGTCACTTTAATTTGTGACAAAGCATATTAAAGCACTACATAGACATATAAACAACATTAAAAACTTGATTTTCACCACAGGGGGTCTTTAATAGGTTTTTATCCTATAAAGCCTGCTGTCTCATATTTGATACACATATTTCTAAAGTCTCTAAATGATCAACATGATCAAAACTTTGCTGAAAAAAACTGTTATAGCTACACAATCCACTAGATGCCTTCTGTCATCTGATTGATAGTTTATTATTTTTAACAGGTTAAGAGCCTTTTAGCATACCCTTATGAAAAAGAAGTTTATTCAAGTATATTATTAGTAATATACTTAAATATACTTAAAATTGCACGTAAGTATACTTGACTTATACTGACAGAAAAGTCTCACATGGTAAGTCTTTTGATCGAGATATACTTAAAAGTATAATTAAGTATTCTAAGTATATTTGGCTTGTAGTTGTGTTTAATCTTTTGAGTTAGTAGCCTATTAAATACTTTTTATCACACAGTTTTACATACTGTCTTATAAACATACATTGTTTGAAAATATTGATTTATAAAGAAAACAGATATATTCCTAATTCTGAGTATCTGAATTTTTGTGTAGGCTAGTCCACTGGTAGTACTTAGGAATTTACTTAAAATCTAGATCTTCACTCTTTCCTTGCCGTTGACTGAACTTTCAGGCTATACGGTAGTGTCACGGTTCGCAGATGCATTGTTTCCTTCTTGTCGCGTGCTCTGTGTTGTGACAGCGGTGGGTGTGTTTGTGGATGTGTGTGTGTGAGTGTGTTTGTGGGTGTGTCCAGGCCACGTGGCTCATCAGTGGATCCAGCTGCCACTCATCATCTCACCACCTGCTGCTCATTCACTCACCCTTTATATACTCACCTCATTCTCATCTCCTTTGTCAGATCGTTGTTTGGTGTCCTGTGTTGTGGTTGTTTCGTCTGTTCCTGACCGGAGTTCCTGTGTATTTGTCTTCAGTTCCAGTTTGGTTGTCATCGTATTCTCGTTCTATGTCTGGACCTTGGATTCAACTCACCACTTCACTTCTCCTCACCACCACGCACCAACAGCCAATCATCTCAGTCCCTGCGCCATCGGAAGCCTGCACATATCATTGACTGTTCCTATCTTTCTGCTTGTCTCATAATAAACGTCATAACTTGCATTTGCTTCCTGTGATCAATCATGACAGAACGATCTGACCTAGGAACGGAAGCAGCAAGCACCCAGCAGACCGCCCTAGAGGAGTTCATCAACAGCAGCATTCATCGTATGGAGTCTCAAGAGAGGAATTTGAATGAAACAGGGCGAGCTGTGCAGGCTTTAGTGGCGCAGGTGTCCGAGCTCACCCAGCAGTTCCAGCTTCTTCGTGGTCCCACTGCGCCGCCCACACCGGCCGTCCTCCCGCCCACACCAGAGAATGCCGCCAGTGCCGAACCTCGTCTTCCGGTGCCCAAAGCCTACTCAGGTGAACCTAATTTTTGTAGAGCATTCCTGACCCGTTGTACTATGCATTTCGCTCTACAGCCCCGCACCTTCAATACGGAACAGAGTAAGGTGGCATTTGTGCTCACTCTCCTTACGGGGAAGGCTTCTCTCTGGGGGACGGCAGTGTGGGAGAACCAAGACCCATGCTGCGCCTCGTTCCAGTCACTCTCCGCGGAAATGAAGAGAGTATTCGACCGGTCGGTCGCTGGGAGAGAAGCCGCCAGGCAGTTGGCAGAACTACGCCAGGGAGAGAAGTCGGTGTCTGACTATTCCATCGAATTTCGTACGTTAGCGGCAGAGTGCCACTGGAACGAGGAGGCGCAGTGGGACATGTTCCTGCATGGGCTGGCTGACCGTGTTCAGAGGGAAATCTACGCGCTGGACCTCCCGACTACATTTAATGGACTCATTGACCTTGCGCTCAGGGTGGACGCTCGGCTGACCAGGGTTGAGCGAAGGAGTCCAGCCCAAAGGAGCGGGGAGGTTATACGGTCCAGCAGCGGGGACACGGTCAGCCCTATTCAAGATTATGAGCCCATGCAGGTGGGTCGAGCTCGGCTTTCCCGGGAGGAGCGGGAGAGGCAGAGATCCCAAGGACTGTGTCTGTACTGTGGAGGAGCCGGCCATTTCGCTTACAACTGTCCGTTAAAAGGGCAAGCCCGGCAGTAAGTTTGAGGCTACTGTCGGGTGGGATCTCCGCTGGAAAGTCCTCAACCACATCCACCCTCCTCCCGGTGAGACTGAGATGGTCGAATCACCTTCACGACTGCAGTGCACTTCTGGATTCCGGTGCCGAAGGTAACTTTTTGGACAAATCTCTCGCCATAAAACTTCACATTCCCTTCAAACCACTCACCAACAGAATCACCGTGCACGCACTCAATGGACAGAGCCTCCCCACCATATCTTACAGCACCGAAGATGTCACCCTGATCACCGCCGGAAACCACATTGAACAGACTTCATTTCTCATTTTTGATTCCCCTCACACCCCCATTGTCCTTGGTCACCCCTGGCTCACTAGACACAACCCCCGGGTAGACTGGATCCAGAACTCCATCGTGGCCTGGAGCGAGGAGTGTCATAAGTCTTGTCTTGTCTCTGCCTGTTCGTCCGTCTCTGTTTCTGTTTTACAGGAGGAGGCAGTGGATCTGTCTAACGTGCCTGTCGAGTACCATGACCTGAAGGAGGTGTTCAGTAAGTCTAGGGCTGCTTCTCTTCCTCCGCATCGTCCCTACGACTGTGCTATAGACCTATTGCCAGGGAAGTCTCCGCCTAAAGGCAAGTTGTATTCACTTTCGGTTCCAGAAAGGGAGGCTATGGAGAAATATATTTCTGATTCACTAGCAGCCGGGTTCATTCGCCATTCCTCTTCTCCAGCGGGGGCGGGGTTCTTTTTTGTGGGGAAGAAGGATGGTTCTCTGCGACCTTGTATTGACTACCGGGGGTTGAACAACATTACGGTAAAGAATACCTATCCTTTGCCGTTAATGTCTTCAGCCTTCGAGAGGTTGCAGGGAGCATCCATTTTCACAAAATTGGATTTAAGAAATGCCTATCATTTGGTTCGCATCAGGAAGGGGGATGAATGGAAGACCGCTTTTAACACCCCTAGGGGGCACTTTGAATACTTGGTTATGCCGTTTGGGCTTTCCAACTCCCCAGCGGTCTTCCAGGCACTCGTTAATGACGTGCTGAGAGATATGGTCGATCAGTTCATATATGTCTACCTGGACGACATATTGATTTTTTCCTCATCTCTCCAGGAGCATGTACAGCACGTTCGACGAGTGCTTCAGAGGTTGCTAGTGAATGGGCTTTTTGTCAAGGCGGAGAAATGCGTTTTTCATGCACAGTCTGTTCCTTTCTTAGGGTACATCGTGTCGACTGAGGGAGTACGCATGGATCCTGAGAAGGTTAAGGCTGTGGTGGATTGGCCAAGTCCAGATTCCCGTAAGGCCCTACAGAGGTTTCTGGGATTCGCCAATTTTTACCGGTGGTTCATTCGCAACTTCAGCCAACTAGCCTCACCTCTTATTGCCTTGACCTCCCCCAAAACTACGTTCAGGTGGTCAGACGCAGCTGAGGCTGTGTTTGCCAAACTGAAGGCCTGCTTCGTTTCAGCCCCCATTCTTGTTGCCCCTGATCCATCACGGCAGTTTGTGGTGGAGGTCGACGCATCGGAGGTGGGGGTAGGTGCAGTGTTATCCCAGCGTTCTTCCACAGACGATAAGATGCACCCGTGCGCGTTTTTTTCCCATCAATTATCTCCCGCCGAACGTAACTACGACATTGGTAATAGGGAGTTGCTGGCAGTCAAGTTGGCCTTGGAAGAATGGCGCCACTGGTTGGAGGGTTCAGGGGTGCCTTTTATTGTATGGACCGACCATAAGAATTTAGAATATATCAGGACTGCCAAAAGATTGAACTCCAGGCAGGCTCGGTGGGCACTTTTTTTTAGACGTTTTGACTATACTCTCTCGTACCGCCCGGGTTCTAAAAACATCAAACCCGACTCTTTGTCTCGTATTTTTGATCGTTCCGAACGCCCGTCTACTCCCGAGTGCATTTTACCTGAGACATTAGTGGTCTCCACACTCACATGGGAGGTCGAATCGAGAGTCAAGTCGGCTCTAGAAGGGGTAACGCCTCCGCCCGAGTGTCCACCGAACCGCTTATTTGTGCCGGAGGGATTACGGTCCATGGTCATCCAGTGGGGTCATTGTTCCAACGTAGCGTGTCATCCAGGAGTCAGTCGAACTAAATTTTTAGTCAAGCAACGATTCTGGTGGCCTCTCATGGCTCGGGACGTCCGCGATTTTGTGTTGGCTTGCTCAGTCTGTGCCGTTGGTAAAACTTCCAATCGTTCCCCGGATGGGTTGCTTCAACCGCTGTCAGTCCCTTCGAGACCCTGGTCCCACATTTCACTAGATTTTATCACCACCCTCCCACCCTCCCACCCTCCCAAGGGTACACGGTCGTTTTGACCGTAGTGGACCGGTTCTCAAAGGCGGCTCATTTCATCCCCTTGCCCAAATTACCATCAGCCAAGGAGACAGCGGTTACAGTCATTGACCATGTCTTTCAGCTTCATGGCCTCCCGATAGACGTGGTTTCTGACAGGGGTCCCCAGTTCGTGTCCAGATTTTGGCAGGAGTTTTGTAGATTGCTGGGGGCGACTGTTAGTTTATCCTCAGGGTTCCACCCCCAGAGCAATGGTCAGACTGAGAGAGCCAATCAAGATTTGGAGCGAACGTTGCGATGTTTAGTCTCTAAGAATCCTTCCTCCTGGAGTCAGCAACTTTCGATGGTGGAGTACGAGCACAATACTTTACCAGTGTCGTCCACGGGCCTATCTCCGTTTGAGTGTAGCGTAGGTTACCAGCCACCTATTTTTCCTAGCCTGGAATCCGAAGTCGCGGTCCCCTCTGCTCACCGCCGTGACTCGTAGACGGGGAACCATCTTATTCGGTCAACCGTATTCTGGACTCAAGGCGGAGGGGACGCAGATTTCAGTACTTGGTGGACTGGGAAGGTTACGGTCCGGAAGAGAGGAGTTGGGTTCCTGCCAGAGACATTCTGGATCACACCCTTATCGATGATTACAATCGACAGGTAAGGGAGTCTGGGAACGCCAGGAGGCGTCCCTAGGAGGAGGGGTACTGTCACGGTTCGCAGATGCATTGTTTCCTTCTTGTCGCGTGCTCTGTGTTGTGACAGCGGTGGGTGTGTTTGTGGATGTGTGTGTGTGAGTGTGTTTGTGGGTGTGTCCAGGCCACGTGGCTCATCAGTGGATCCAGCTGCCACTCATCATCTCACCACCTGCTGCTCATTCACTCACCCTTTATATACTCACCTCATTCTCATCTCCTTTGTCAGATCGTTGTTTAGTGTCCTGTGTTGTGGTTGTTTCGTCTGTTCCTGACTGGAGTTCCTGTGTATTCGTCTTCAGTTCCAGTTTGGTTGTCATCGTATTCTCGTTCTATGTCTGGACCTTGGATTCAACTCACCACTTCACTTCTCCTCACCACCACGCACCAACAGCCGATCATCTCAGTCCCTGCGCCATCGGAAGCCTGCACATATCATTGACTGTTCCTATCTTTCTGCTTGTCTCATAATAAACGTCATAACTTGCATTTGCTTCCTGTGATCAATCATGACAGGTAGGGGGTGCTGTTACGCATCATCTGAAAGAGTACAGAATTTCTGGATCAAAATGCAGGAGAAGAAGCAGCTGAAACATTGAAGATTACCAGAGATTGTATATTATAAGGAGATGAGAGGGTCTGTATCTCTTACCATTGGAGAAAGCGTAACGGCTAACTTAATCACGTGCGGCATCTCTCAACCTATTGTATAATGGCAGTGACATCAGTGACCACCGTTCAAAACTCCTTAGCATTAGCCGTTACACTTTCTTGACTAAAGGTTGCAGGCTTGCCTTTCAGTGGCTTTTACACAACATCTATTGTTCTATCTGTTAAACAGTAATGCGGCACATTTGCTGTTGGTAATGCCGTAAATGAGTCCTGCCTGTCGCAACATTCCCTAGTGTGCCTTAAGAATTCTCTTAAAAAAAATACACTTTTATCAAGCTAAAATCTATATATAGTGTCCAATGAAAGTTGTTTTGTGTAAAACATGCTGAAGATTAGTGAACAGGCTGTCGATTAATTAAATGATTAGCTATTTCCCCACAAAAGCTGTTTAATCAGCATAGTGAAGCCTCTCATCCATTGACATCCATTTAAAAAATGGCCTCTTGTCTCCTTCCCTGCGTACCGCCAGAGGCGGAGCATTAGCATTAGCCGTTATGCTTCTTTTGGCTAAAGGTTGCAGGCTTGCCTTCCAGTGGCTTTTAGATTACTCTTGCAACAGGAGGTGGAGCTCCATTCTCGAACAGGAAATACGTCACCTCCACTTGTGTTTTACTAACGTCTACACCTACCCCAACCCTAAACCTACCCTTACAATAATGCAAATACAGTAATTAAATGACGCAATATTGATGTGCACATGCCCAGTGGCCATAGCTGTAGCTAGATCCATTAGTGGATGTGACATATTTCCGCCCTTGAATGGAGCTCCACTCGCCCCCTCAGTCTGCAGCCAGCCCCTATTGAGCAAAAGACCCTTTTCACATTTCCGTGTTTCTCAGAAGCGGAAGTCTTCATAGTTGGGTAAAATTCTATAGTGGTGAATGAGAGAATACGTTAAATATATTTTTTGTGTTTCCATTTGCTCAAATAGCAAAAAAAAAGCTCCACAATAGTGTTTTCACAACTATCAAAAAGAGGGAAAAAAAATAGAGAGCGATTGATAATGGCAGTCGGAAGAGAGAAAGATGTCATTTTTATTGTCACTCCCATAGCTGCTGTATTAGAAACACCCTCACAGCAGTGTCAACTAGTTTTTTGTAATTTGATGCAAAGGTAATATAATAATAAGTATAGTGTTATAAATGTACCAATGTTTTATAAAAAATGAAAATTTAAAAAAAAAACTTTCCAGGATATACGATATTGATGACTGTTAAAACACATCATCACAGTCTGTGAAAAGGGTCTAATGTTAAATAAAATGATCATCAAACATTAAACAGCATATAAATCAAAACTGCCTTACTGAATGAAATGTTGAACCCAGGATGAGCTATAGGACTGTGAGCTTTGGAGGTGTTGATGGAATCTACTCCATCTGTGTTTTGATCATCGTTCCATGGGTTTTCTCAGCTTTTTGTTTAAAATGTTGCTTTTTTTAAATAATGAAACTTACCCACATTTAAGTGTTGATAAAAAAAGGTTTCATGAAGCTAGAATAAAATGGTTTTAAGAATGGAAAGAGTTAAAGTACAGTAAAAGGTTTTTCAAGTATACAAAATAATACCTAAATAGGAACATAGTAGTATACTTGTGCAAAAATAATATAAAAAAAAAAAAAAGTTAACTATAAGTGTGATGTTATGTTCACTTAAAATAAACTTACAAGTATACTTGCACTAAACACGTAGTTTAGTACTAAAAATATTAAAGTACTAATAGTATTAAAGTAGTAAACTACTGGTATACTTATAAGTTCACTTGCAGTACAAATGAGAAACGTAGTTGTGAACTAGTTGTGTACTTAAAGTTTACTACCGTTACACTTACAGTATAGTACATTTAAACATACTTCAATTGGGCCAATTTAGTCCCAAGTGGTATTGAAATAGTACACTTACAAGTACATTGATACTAGTATACTTACTACATAAAGTATACTTAAAATATACTTGAACATTTCTTAAGCATACTTGTGGTGGTGTGGCCAAGAACAAGCTGGACAGGAGTAGGCATTGGACAGATTATCAGGCATTTCAGCAGGTTGATCAGGTCTTGACAAACCTCCAGGATCAGGGTTGGTACGAAAATCAACTTCCTCCCTCAGAAGGTTGAATTGATGTTGCATTGATTTCCAATGTTGCTCTTGCCGAGCTGCCTCCCGCTCCATCTCGACTTCTTGTCGTTGTTGAACCTCCATGTTTTTGCGAAACATATCTGCCAGGTCCTGCAGAGTCAGTTGTGCCGGGTCATCAGCCACCTGAGGAACTCCTCCAACTGCTGCAGGCTCATCCTTCAACAACTCCACCGAAGCTGCTTCATCTTGTTGTTTGAACTTTGCCACTTTCTTTGGAGCCATATTGCCACTACTCAACACTGTCCTTCACTGGCCAGTCTCATCGCTACCATTTGTGGTGATGTGGCCAAGAACAAGCTGGACAGGAGTAGGCAAAATAAGAAGGGTTTATTTTTCCCAACAAAAAAAATAAATAAATAAATAAACTTAACAAGGAGGTTGAAAATCATTTCCAAAGTATATAAAAAGAATAAAAAAAATAATAATTAAACAAGCATAGGAAAAAAACAAAACCTTCCCTGTTAACAAAATAACAAAAACTACTACAATCAACTGCCCATGATGTTACTGTGGCTGAACAACCCTGACTCACTCTGCTCATCTTTTCATTGCTATAAATACCCATTTAGCACATACCAACCCAAGTAAAGGTAAATATCAAATAACAACTTTACCAAATAAACACAAACCAAATTACAAAATATACACCATCATACCTAACATAACACAATCATTTACCTAAAATACAAGAAAAGAAAATCCTCAAACCAACAAAAAAAATTAAATGACATAACAAAATAACATAACACAAAAGATCCCCTCTAACTCAGAACATGATGCCAACTTCCTCTGGCACAGGACAAATGAGGGAATTGAAACACCGCCTCTCCCTTTGTCTGCTGCCACATGGAATGTGGCCGTCACTCCATGGACTCAGGTAATCTAGGACTCAGGTAAAATGAATCAGCAAAGAATATAAGAAGTGTGCACTCCTCTATACATTCAAGATTTTAATAAACTGTTAACTTATTAAACTTGTCCTGTGTTTTTCTTGTAATAAGGGGATTAAAATAAAAGTAACAAACCATATTAAATTAAATTAAATTAAACATCAAATCAAACACAATGGTAAGGCTAAACATGTGAGGTGGGCTATGCACCTGTCACAATACTTGATAAAATGAACTTGAAGTATACTTCTTTTTCATAAGGGTAATTCAAAAAATCCCTAGTGAAAAAAAGTATGCTAAGTATACTTGCAGCAAGACTAATTATTAGTATATTTCAAGTGTGTTAATGATTAGTTAACTTAAAGTTGTATTTTAATACAACTTAATTACAACTAGAATATATTTAGTACAAAATTAGTTGTTTCAAAATAGCACAATTTAAGTATATTTAGTGTACTTTTGTGTGATAAATTGGAACAACTTCAAGTAGTACACTTTAAGTATATGCCTGTGTAGAGACTAATTACATGCTTGATTAGTGATATTGAAGTGTACTTAATTTGTATTATAAGTATACTTTTATTTGTGTTATAAGTATACTTTGTGTTATAAGTACACTTTATTTGTGATTTAAGTACATTACAAAATAATTACGAGTGTCTTCAGAACACACAAGCAATATACAATGAATATATTATTTTACAGGTAATAGTATATACTGTATGCTCAGTACCTTTGGCTTATTCCCAATACTAAAAATTACACTCTTTGCAGTCAGTAACAATACACTTTATTACTTACACTTTGTATAATATAGTCAACATTTGAAGCGGATCAAAACCTTTAATCAAAGTTGTCCTAAAACCACCTTCTTAGGACAAGTTTAACACATTTTCCCAAAGTTAAATGCATTTGTTTTCAAGGCCATTAAAATAAAATGTAACAACATCACTAATGAAGAGACATATTTCAACAAATCCATGGTTTTTATTTAAACTTAACATAGATTCAGCAAAACTTACCATGTTTTTCATTAAAGAAAAAAAATTATTGGACCAATGGTGACCCTCTGCAGTGGTCTCAAACTCAATTCCTGGAGGGCCACAGCTCTGCACTGTATAGCTCCAACTCACACCTGCTTGGAAGTTTCTAGTAATCCTGAAGACCTTGATTAGCTGGATCAGTTGTGTTTGATTAGGGTTGGATCAAAACTGTGCAGAGCTGTGGCCCTCCAGGAATTGAGTTTGAGACCACTGCTCTATACACAAATACAAATGACACATTATATTCCATGTTCTGATGAGCTTCTCATTATTGTGTTTGATGGCCGCTTACACAGAGGCAGTGACCGCAGAAACTCGAGAAGAACCGCATCTGTTAAAGGTGCTCTAAGCGATCCTGGGTGGAGTAACTTCCTGTTGATGTTCGAAGTGTTGTCAAACAAAACAGAAGCTAGCTAGACCCTCCCTCCTCCTCCTCCTCCTCACCCTCCCCTCTGTGCTTCCTGAAACGGTCATGAATGCGCATTTAAAATCATTCTTGTCGGTTATTGGCTGGAGCATGTTTATTATGATTCGTGGTCCAGGCTGCACCAGTTTGTTTTTATTTCCATTTTCGGAGCTTGTGGAGACTACAGAGACCGCGTTTTTTACAGTGTGTTCAGGGGACAGGCAGCTAGCAGATAGTGAGGAGATGTTTGCTGTATGTGACAAAAAATGTTTTGGCCTAAAAACGCGTGACATCGCTTAGAGAACCTTTAAATGGGCTTGTAATGCATTAGTCATACTGAAATAAATAAGCACAAGTAATAAAATGAATTCCAAGGATGAATAAGTAAACTTAAAAAATATACTCAAATTTAACTTTAGATACACTACTAGTTCAGGATATTAAATAATGTATTTTTTAAATATACTTTCAGTGCATTGTTACAATGATCATTTTCAGCACACAGTTAAAATATACCTCAAATATATTTTTATAAAGTGCAAATAAATACACTTTTAAAAAATAAACTGAACTTACACTTCAAGTATATTTTTCTAAAATATATTTTTTAGAAAATATACTAAAGTACAATTATTTTAAAGTGTGTTAAAAGTTGTATTGTGAAAATATGATACTAATATACTTTTTATATATTTAAAGAGAGTACATTTTTTGTTAGTATATTTGCAATGTACTATAGAAAAAGGGAATATATTTAAAATACAATAAAGTATACTTTTTTCACTTGGGATGTCTTCCATAATATACTTAAAGTGCTCTATTTTCAGGGAATACTTTTGTACTTTAAAAAAAAATATATTTAGTTACCACTTGTAGTATACTTACAGTATGGGTTCAAGTGTGCTGTAAGTGGCTATAAGCTATAAGTGGTAACTAAATATTTAAAAAAAAAAAAAAATACAGAGATAGTATGTTAAAAGTACATTTTAGTTCACATTCATGGTGTCTCAAGGTACACAAAGTACATCAGAGAACACTTAGTTATTCTTAAGATTATCTTAAAAAGTACTAAAGAAGAATTTTTATTATATTAAGTACAAAATTAGTGGGCAAAAAAGAGCACTTTAAGTACATAATGGAAGTGTACTTTTATTTTCACTTGGGTTATTTAATTATCCATAAGCTTTTTTTTGGACAAGTCAAGTATCAGTTATGACACATCACATCAGGCTTTTGAGGAACATTTATTTTTACATTATTTGTTTTTTCCCCCACAATAAAAACTACAGAGCTCTGATCATAAAACTATGCGTTTAAATATCATCTCACTTAGTCATATTATCGGGATATATATATCGGGATATATACATATATTTATATGCATTTTATGTTAGCGTTCTGTTGTGCTGTTATAAAGATCTTATCTTATCTAGTTACATTGCCAGTTATCAGAATTTCATCTCTTTTGCCTTATAAATACCAGCAAGTGCACCAAATTACATATCTTTGAATACAATTTGTGGTGTTTCTATCCTCAAGTGTGAGCTTCATATTATATCATACTATATGAGCCATAAAATCCTGATGTATCAAATGTAATACTCAACAAAAAACACATGCAATTTTTTTGTCACTTTATAAAAATATATTTGAGGTATATTTTAACTGTGTGCTGAAAATGATCATTGTAACAATGCACTAAAAGTATATTTTAAAAATACATTATTTAATATCCTGAAGTTGTAGTGTATCTAAAGTTAAATTTGAGTATATTTTTAAGTTTACTTCTTCATCCTTAGAATTCATTATATTACTTGTGCTATTTATTTCAGTATGAATGCATTACAAGCCCATTTAGTATCTGCAGTGTAGCCTATACAATTTCCAAATATGTGTAAATGTTTATTAAGTTTACACTGGCAGAATCATTTTACAATCGTACACACAAATCTATATTAAACAACATACCAGCAGCACAAGTAATGCGAAAAAATATGTCGAGTGGTTAAACTTATCGGAATTCAAATGTCTCTTCAACTTGGTCTGTGGCCAATCAGATTTTGTTGCTCACTGCCTTCAGCCAATCAGAGTTGCTGACGTAACGGTCGTCGTCTGAATCCCCTCGCTCAGTCACTCAGGTGAAGTATAATGCCGCAATGTATAATTTATTTAATAAAACACTGAAAGCGCAATACATCGATCGATCTTGGGGATTCTGACCAGTTCAATCAAGTGACATCGCAGCCTGACCGTGATGGCGACGACAACCGGCTAATCTAATGGCCTACGCGATCCTGAAAGAACGGAGAAAAGTGCTGCTATGGGAGGTGAGTTGTAACGTTAGTCTAACAGTTAACAAACTTTATTTTATTTTCTTTAACAAACGGAGAGCGATATTTCGGCTTGATATGTCCTTTTTGAGTTTGTGTGTGGTGGTGTATGGCACATGTTTGTATGCAGCACCAAAACATTCATATGATTGGTCAAATCGGCCCGTATTCTGTACGATATGAATTCATAAAGTGTTGAATGCTTGACTATGTACCGAAAATATCGACATGACATTCTGATACAGTTCCCTGCTGCTAATCCTCATTTACTGTTCAAAAATAGTATTGGTTCAATGTAGGATTTAGACAGACTATTGTAAACGTGAATAAAGAGTTGAACATGCTGTCTTACATCTTTGGTATATTCTGTCAACAGATGCTGATCTTCACGGGTCTCTGCGGTCATCATTGTGCCATCAGACACAATGAGAAGCTCATCAGAAAATGGAATATAATGTGTAATTTGTATTTGTGTATAGAGGGTTACCATGGTCCAATATTTTTTTTTTCTTTAATGAAAAACATGGTAAGTACAGTAGTCAACATTTGAAGTGCATCAAAAAAAAAAGTTCAGCAAAGTTGTCATAAGAAGAAGGTTTTAGGACAACTTTGATTAAAGGTTTTGATCCGCTTCAAATGTTGACTATATTATACAAAGTATAAGTAATAACAAAGTGTATTGTTATTGACTGCAAAGTGTGTAATGTTTAGTATTTGGAATAAGCCAAAGGTATTGAGCATACAGTATATACTATTACCTGTTAAATAATATATTCAGTGTATATTGCTTGTGTTTTCTGAAGACACTCGTAATTATTTTGTAATGTACTTAAATCACAAATAAAGTGTACTTCTAACACAAATAAAGTGTATTTATAACACAAAGTGTACTCATAACAGAAATAAAGTATACTTATAACACAAATAAAAGAAATAACAGAAAAAGTATACTTATAACGTATATTATAACAAAAAAAACTTTTAACAAAAGTATACTTATAACACAAACTTAAGTACATTTTAATATCACTAATCAAGCATGTAATTAGTCCCTACACAGGCATATACTTAAAGTGTACTAAGTATACTTGAAGTTGTTCCAATTTAGCACACATAAGTATACTAAATATACTTAAAGTTGTATTTTAATACTACTTCATTTCAACTTAAATATACTTAGTACAAAATTAGTTGTTTCAAAATAGCACACTTTAACTAATCATTAACACACTTGAAATATACTAATAATTAGTCTTGCTGTAAGTATACTTAGCATACTTTTTTTTCACTAGGGTATGTTAGGCTTTTTTTGTTAGGGTTAAATTATTTGTTATAAATTTCTATTAATTCTTAGCTATAGTTCTTGGATAAACAAGTATACCAAACAAGTAGCCTATACCAATTTTTTTACAATTGGCCTTGGTTCTGAAATTCATTTTATCAAGTATACTTTAGTAATGTTCAAGTACATTTTAAGAATACTTTATGTGGTAAGTATACCAATGTCAATGTATTAGTAGTATACTTGTAAGTGTACTATTTCAATACTGCTTGGGACTAAATTGGCCCACTTTTAGTATAAAGTATACATTTAAGTGTACTCTAAGTGTAACAGTAGTAAACTTTGAGTGCACAACTAGTTCACAACTGTTTCTCATTTGTACTGAATCTGTACTAGTGAACTTAAAAGTATACTAGTAGTTTACTATTTTATTACTTGTAGCACATTTTTTAATATATGAAAGTACACTTTAATATATTGAGTAAACTACTAGTTCAGTAGTTTTACACTGCAAGTATACTTGTAAGTTATTTTTGCACTTTAAGTGTACTACTTTGTTCCTATTTAGTTTTTTTTTTTTAGTTTTTTTTTTTTTACTTGAAATACACCTTTAATTGTACTTTAACTCTTTCCATTTTAAAAACATTTTATTGTAGCTTCATGCATCCTTTTTTTATCAACACTTGAATGTGGGTGTTTCATAAAAAATAAAAAAAAAATCAACATTTTAAACAAAAAGCTGAGAAAATCACATTTTTATCAAAGACTACATCCGGATGAGATTCAGAACAATGATCAAAACACAGATGGAGTAGACTAGACTGAGTCCATCAACACCTCCAAAGCCTCACAGTTGTTTCCTCTTCATAGCTTCAACATTTCATTCGGTAACGTTAGGCAGTTTTAATTTCTGAATAATGTTGATGATCGTGTTATTTTACATTTGCATGAGCAATCTTCCAACGCTTGTTTCTGTTTCTTCTTAGCTTATGTTTTGATCAGGTGTTTCTTTCCTCTTTCAGAAGAAGTGTAATAGCGCCCCCTAATGTATAACAGTGAAAACATGGATGGCCAGGAAATTCAGTCAGTGGCAGGGAAAGAGTAAAGCAGATTTGAAGTAAATTCCTGAACGCAATCCCCTAACCCTACCCCTAAACCTACCCATCACATAAAAAAAAAAAAAAAAAAAAAAAAAACATCATTTAGTATGTTTATTAACCCTTTTCCCTCGTAGGCTGGTCCCCACAATGTAGGTGATCTCAGGTTTTACTATCCTCGTGGGGACTAAATGTAATATAAAAACACACAAACACACACACACATTTTCTATTTTACTTAACTAGCACTTGAAAACCATACAAACAACTGTAAAATTAAATTACATACCGGGTAGAATAAAACAAATCAAGCAAAAGATGTGGAAAACTATTCAGAATAGCTAATTGGTCCTCCTGAAATCGTGCCATTTTAGTTTGTTCTGCTCCTATAGATGCACTTGATTGAAATTGATGACATCTTGTTTTGACTTGTAACTCTGTGCATTGATCATTCAGTGCTTAATTGAAAGCCATATGATTAATATGATAACCAACATGGGCACATGAAAGCCAACATGCAAAGTCCTATGAGGATGTGGGGTTGCAGGAGGATACTCATAATCCTAAACACAACATCGACCAATCAGACAAGTCATTGTTACCGCCCACATGTCTGTGGTCTCCCAGTGGTTTACATCATGGACAGTTTAGCTATGTCATTAATTTACAAAATAAAAAATAAAAATAAAACATTAAGGTATTCATCTCAGACAACATTTTTTGTGTCAAGTGCCCAGTGTCGACTTGATTTCTACCATTTTATCCAGAGAAGAATTACGTGTCACTATGACAACTTTTAAAACAACATTTAATATGATCTAGAGTAGACTATAGACATAAAAGTGTTTGCAAATGGTCAAATAATAAAATAAAAGAAATAGTTAGCAGTCAGCATAAAAGTTTACACTTATTTAGATAACTTGCAGTTCTTCACAGTACATTGGTTTTCCTTTGGAAAGTAGGATTGGAAGAATGCTAGTACTGCCCTCTTATGTCCACAACCATTCAGAACAAAGTCCAGAGACCCGGAAATTAAATCGTTTGATATTTGATAGCAGGACGCACGTTAAACTGCGCTACTGCACAGCACCATCATGATCTCAGAATGGGTCTCATATATAATGTTTTACCTGCTCGCTGCTGTTTTCAGTGCATTTCTTGCATATTGTCTGTATGTTAGACATGTTCATCAGAAATATGATCATATACCTGGACCTCCAAGAGACAAGTAAGAAACTTTAAGGATTTGTTATGATTGTGTTTTATACAACTAAATAAACGGTATTGCAATAAGTCAGTCTCTGTTTTTATGATCAAAGCTCAGATAAATTAACATGAAAACTGATATTCTGACAGTTTTCTGCTGGGGCATATACCAAGTTTCAATAGAGTGATGAAATCGGGAATCCTTCTACACGACTTATTTCTCAATGGTAAGAACAATTCTTTTTTTAGTCAACGCATCAGATTATTTGCAAAATTTACTTGACTAATGTCTTGTTGATTTGACCTTGCACCTACAAAACATGTCAAGTGTTATGTAATACCGTGTTATCATAGCCTATCCCACAGATTGGCTAGTGATATTGCTCTCTCTCGTTTGTACTGTTGAACATTTTTACTCTGAAACGTCAAATGATTCCATGCAATTTAAATATTTTATATGTAGTAGGCTACCTAAAATTATTTGAACTCTTAACGCTTAAGAAATTCTGAATGTTATTGCAATATATGGTTGGGAAGTAACGGAATACATGTAACGGCGTTACGTAATCAGGATACAAAAATCCAGTAACTGTAATTCGTTACAGTTACGTCAAAAAAAACGTAGTAATCAGATTACAGTTACATTTTGAAAAAAAAGGGGAATATTATCAGGATTACAATGGTTTCATTTAAAACTAAATAAATCATTATTTTGCTATAATAACATCATAAGCGCTGCTTACAGTAGTTCTTGGTTCTGTTGCCAGTGATGACTCACGCGAGCCCACCGCTGGTGCATGCGCAAATAACACCCTTGTACAATCTCCTCAGACGCAGTTTGAATCACTGCTACTAGTTGAAACGATGCTGCACGCGGGGAAAAACACTTTCAATTCATGAAAATTTCGCTGCTATTTTGTTTTCAAAGAAGAAAATATAAACAACATAGTTGTACAGTGCAAACTCTGCCTTCCACCTACGAAAACACTTTCATTATCAAAGGACTAAAAAATAATCTGTAATACCATACTGTAACCACTAGATGTCTGTATAGCCCTTTACATATATAAGATATTCAGGGCTGTGTATTCCAAAGTTGTGGAAATGAGACATGATTGCTTAGTTTTAAAAGTAACCAAAATGCTAAACATTAAATATATTTTTTTATTTATTTATTTATTTTTTTTTTTGTTGGGACCTATTCAAAAGTACGGAACATTTAAAAACTTGCAGAAATTGAGAAGAAATAATCAGATTACATTACTTTTATATTGTGGTACTTGGATTACGTTCCTGAATACTTTATGAAGTAATTTGTAACTGTAACGGAATAAATTTTTAAAGTAACCCTCCCAAGCCATGTAAGCTTCTGAGAAACTGCTGGAAAATAACATGGTTTACAATTCTGTCATTTTTGTGCACTTCATCAATATATACATTTACTAAACTATAATAAAAAACACAGTCAGTTTCACTGAATAGCTGAAGTGAGGAAATGCCTGCTAAAGAAATATATAGATATAGGCAGGGCCAACTTTTTTTGATGCTCTAGGCAGGGGAATTTTGGTAAAGCGTTCTCACCAATGTGACCGTGTTCTTGTTTTTAAGGGGAGAAAAATATGGCCCTGTTTACAGGATGAACAGTTTTCATTATGTCGTCATCATGGTTCATTGTCCTGAGGCTACAAAGGTAAATATTTAATCTTTTATGTTTTTATGAAAAGAAAAAAAAAAAGTATCGGACACAAAATCTAATAAAAAAAATCTCTGCCCTGTTATTGTAGACAATCCTGATGTCACCTAAGTATCTCAAAGATCCTTTTGTCTACAAACAGCTCTTTAACTTGTTTGGAAAAAGGTATGTTTTGTATTATTATTTATTGTTTTTTGGAAGGTGAATGGGAAACAAAAAGTACATCACAATAATAATAATAATAATAATAATAATAATACAGGGTTAAGATTTCTACAGGCACAGTTGGAACATTAAAGAAAGTACAATACAAGATGTATCACCAAGTGTCGATCTATTCATCTAGTCGTTACTGTAATATATGTCCAGAACTCTTCCCAAGGAGACAACCCATCCTCTTTGACACCATTTACTCTATTAAGCATAGATTCGTAAGAAGCAATTTCTATCATTACGCCAGCCCAATCTTTCAGTTCTGGGGCTTTCACTGTCTTCCAGTGTCTAAATAATCCTGCTAGCCATTGCAATACGTACCATCATAACAGAAAGTACATGCTTAGAAACATTTGGTAATTGAGACTTGTCACCTAATAAACACAGCTGAGGTGTTAGAGATATTGTGGAGCCATACCAGCAACTTACATCTATAACTTGTTTCCAGAATGGTTTAACTAAGGTACACTCCCAAATACAATGTAAAAAGGTACCAGTTTCCAACTGGCACTTGCAGCACAAATTGTCCTTCGTCAGTTTTATCCTGTAAAGTCTTCCCGGTGTGTGGTGGTATCTATGAAGAATCTTGTATTGAGTGTACTTCCCCCTTCTTTTATATATTTACCACACCCCACCAAAATGCTGGACCATTTTTCTGAATCAATTTCTTCACCAATGTCTGGAAAAAGGCATGTTTAATTTGTTCTGGATATGGTGCAGTCTAGTCTCAGATACATACATTCGGCCCTGCTCTGCTTCATACTACAGTAACATTAATAATCTCATCCATGAACATGATTTCTGCCCGAGTCCCGTCCCGATTCTTTTCCACCGGCTGTAGACGTGAAGACAACTCATTCCATGATTCCATGAAATCAAGGCACCTTTGTTTTGAATAAGTGACCTCTAGTGGCAAAAATTTACATATTGTGGCTTTAAGTGTCCCAAACTAAGCAAGCCAGAGGCAACAGTGGCAATGAACCCAAACTTCATCGGAGACAAAATGGAGATAAAAGGAGAAATCAGGATCAGTCAAGGGACCAGTTCTCTTGGTTAGATGAAGGAACATGGTGTGGTTTAATTCCAGGCTGCATTACAAGTCAGATTATGGATTTATATTATTCAATATATTTCATCCAGTTCCTTCTGCATGAAGATCAGGATACATTACACCAGCATTTGGTGTGAAGGGAGTTGAAGTTGGCAGTCTCATGGTCTTCGTTGATCTGTAGCAATGGCTTTCAAAGCAATTTGTTTTCAAATGAAAGATTGCTTTCAAATAGCACACCCAGGTTCCTAACGGACGACGTAGACTTGACAGAGCAGCCATCAAGTGTTAGAGAGTATTCTAGGTTATGTGCAGAGTTTTTTTTTCAGAATTTAGTTGTAGGAAGTTACTAGTCATCCAATTTATTTATATCAACTATGCATTCTGTTAATTTTGTGAATTTGTATGTTTTGTCTGGCCATGAAGAAATATAGAATATAGTCAGCGTAACAGTGGAAACTAACGCCATGCTTCCTATTGATATCTCCCAAGGGTAGCATGTATAGGGAGAAAAGCAACGGTCCTAGTACTGAGCCTTGCGGTACTCCATACTGAACTTGTGATAATGTCAAATGCAGTGCTAAGTGCACTGTAGCGATACTGTAATAGATGGTTGCAGTTTTCTCTTTTGATTGTATCAATCTTTAAGTAAAGAAATTCATAAAGTCATTACTGCGGTGATATAGGAAGATTTGAAAGAAATCTCATCTAACCATTTCATGGGATCATTGTGATCAAAATAGATGTAAAAAAAAAAAAAAAAAAAAAAAGTGAATATAAAACAGGGATACAAACAAATACTTGCAGAGTATTAAAAATTGTGAACATTTGTCTCAGTTTGATACATTTGATGAAATACTGTAGTCACTTTTCACTCACTGCAAAGCTTTGCCCACATTTAGTCTATTGATTACCCCATTACGAATGACTGAATGTTTAATTGTTATTTAGAGTAGTGTCTGCTTATTGTGAAGTGAAGCAAACAATGCCGTTTTGCAATTGATGGGCTCCTGCACCATTTACAAAAGCAATGTACAAATTTTCAGGATGAAGTGATTTTTTTTCCTCCTGTTTGTATAAATTAACTAGATACAGCTAGCAATTTTCAATTGGTTCAAGTAGATTCAACAATTTCAGATTTGTTGCCTGTCCACAACAAACAAGACTATTTTAAACAAGTAATTACTTAATAACTTCTAAAAAAAATAATAAAAATAAAAAATAAAAAGTTCTATATAGAATGAACGTAATCTTGATGTAACGAAGGGACGGGACTCAGGCAGAGATCCATTTGCAAGCTTTATTTAAAGTAAGCGTGGTCGTACAGGCAGGGTCAAAACAGGAACAAATAGGAACAGCAAAGGACAGGCAGAGTCGTAGTCAGGATACAGGCTAAGATCAGGACAGGCAGATATCACTCACAGGTCGGTATACAAAGCACAGTCAGGGGTAGGCAGCACAGGATCGTAAACGGGTAACAGGCAGGAACGGTAACAGACTGACAGACAGGTTATTAGTACGCTCAGAATTGTATCACAGGGAAAACAAGACTTCGCAATCAGGTGGTGTGTGTGAGTCATTTATAGTCCAGGTAGTGTGCTAAGCTGTATGTGGCAACAGGTGCTTGGTGTAGAGTGAACATGTGACTGGCAGGGAGGATTGTGGGAAATGTAGTCCGGGAACTGACAGGAACTGATGGTGATCGTGACACTTGACATACTACATTTGCCATGTTGTAATTGTCATGTGACCTACTCACATCAGATGCATCGCTTCACTGCCATTCACAAATCCTCTCCCGTGGCCCTATAAGACAGTAAAGTGTCCATCAAATGCACACAAAATCTTGCCAGACATAATAGATCATCTGGTTACTTTTCACATACTGTTTTTCACCTACTAGTAATATGCGTTTTTGTATGTAACTGTACCATTTATATAGTAGTGCTGTTAATCAATTAAAAATCAAAA
>NW_025953496.1:0-31108 GCF_018812025.1 Megalobrama amblycephala | reverse complement strand
TTTTAGTGAATTTTACACTATAAAACTCTTTAATTCTGAGTTAATTTTCTCAGATCTTAGACCATGCAGTATTAAAAATAAAGTAAAATGAGTCATTCCTCAGACAAAGGAATTATAGTTTACTCATCTATGGGAAAGAAACTATGTACCAAGATGATTGTCTATGGGAGGAAAAGAATTTAGACACATACTAAGCCACAATGATCATTGCAAGCAAAAAAAAAAAAAAAAAAAAAAATGTTATAAGATTAGACTTATTAGATGAAATATTTTTATTGGTCACTAAACTAAATAAAATAATATAATTAAAAATTAAAAAATGATATAATTTCTTTTACTGATTAATTCTTTCAGTTTCACCTGCTAATGCTGACAAATGGAGCATTGAAGTGCCTACATCAGTGGTGGGTTTGTCTGGCACTTGTGTGGTGATTCCTTGTAAGTTCAGCTACCCAGCAAAAGGAAAGACATACACAAGTTTTACAGGAGTGTGGTACACAGGGAATTATGAGTCAACAGTATACCATACAGATACCTCAAAAATCAGTGAAGTATTCAAAGGTCGTACTAGCCTCACTGGTGATTTGCATCAAAACACATGTTCTTTGAAAATCAGCTCTCTGCGTAGCAGTGACACTGGGCCATTCATGTTCCGGATTGAGATTGGAAATTTGGACAAGTACACCTATACGGAGAATAAAGTTTCCATAACAGTGAAAGGTAAGATAAATTTGTTCAATGAAATGGTTCAATTAAATCAGAGAACATTTTATGTCAATAGATGTAGTGTAAACAAATGTTTGTAAATAAATAGTCTATTAAGTCTTTAAGTATTAAGTATTTGGTGATGTGATAAACACCTACAAATACAAAAATCTGAATGGCTGTTTAAAACATTTAAATACTGTTCAGGGGCCATTTTCACAACACTTATCTTAAAGGGGCTCTATGTAAGTTTTTGACTGTATTAAAGCATAAAAATACCATGATATGTTTGCAGATATTTATTAAACATGCTCAGTTCACATACTAATTTCTCTGAAAACCATTGCTACAGCCAGTTATTTTACTTTAAAATGTGCAGTCCTTGTCAGAATTTCTGTTTTTGTTTCCATCTGTGCAAGACCGCACGTTGCCAATTTACCCAATAGTATTTCGCCACCCCGGGTTGCCAGTTGGCGAAAAACACATGCAGCAAATTGCAGCCATGGGCGGCAGTGAACAAACTGGTTCAGAGATTGCAGATTCTACCCGACCTAAAAAGCCTCGGCATCTATCTAAAAATCTCTATAAACGGGAGCATATTAAAACACGATATCAACTCATCATAAATCAATAAATCAACTAATTATTTTACAGTGTGTAAGTCAGCTCACCTTCCACGTCCTCAAACTGTCATTCCTAAATTTAGGACTCGTAAATGTTTGCTCAAAGAGTATTTCACAAAGCATTTTATTGCTAAAACTAGCTCCTAAATCTGTGAAAAGTTAGGAGGAGTAGTCAAGAGGACTCCTAAGTCACTAATACCAAATCACAAACAATCATAAAATGGCTGTTGCTGGCAATCCGCCTCAGCAATCTGCCCTAAGACACTGTACAACATTGAGACAATTGGTGATAGAGTCTTGGGTGCTGAACCTTTTCTTCATACATTTTCTTCATAAATTTTGATTTATAGATTTTATGTGATGACAACATAAAGGTTAATTTATGTAATTCAAAATGCATTGAATTATTGAGAATAAAACATTTATGTCCCATCGTCTGTGGCGATAGCCTTGTGGGCAGCTCGGGTGACCCGAGTTTGTTTTCCAGCTTGTGGACCTTTCCTGATCCCGTCTCCCCTTTCTTCTACTTGCTTCCTGTCTACTCACTGTCCTATCATAATAAAAAGGCAAAAACACTAAAAATAACACTTACAAATGATCGAATAGAGTAAACGAGTAAAATTTGTTGCGTATTTGTTGTGCTGTCCGAGGAGAAGCTCTGAGCTTGGAATTTAGCCCAAACCCATATTAATCCCCTGTAGCCTGGGAATAGGAGCCAGACGAGAGTGAGGAGTCAGGGTGGCGGAGGGCTGCTGAAAAATGTTGTATGCAGTTAGCTGTGTAGCCAATATATATGCCTCCTCTCAAGCTGATTAGATAGAATGTTTGAACATGCTCCTCCCAAACATTGTTTATAAAATATAATTCATCACATGAATCCTGCAATCTTTTGAGATGCAGACATGTAAGCAGCTGACAATTAGCTGAACATATACTTGTTTAATTAGTGACACTTAGCCTAAAATCTGTATTTGAATATGGAAACATTTTTATTTTAAAATCTTTATTTGAATAAGACAACATTTCTATTTAAAAAAATCTTAATTTGAATATGGCCACATGATATCCCATTCTATAATATTTCTATGAGTGAATCACTGACAAAAACAGCCAATCACTGTGGGCATAGTTAGTAAGCGTGTTGACATCATCCATAGCAATGGGGTCAACTCTGCCCTTACTCTTAGCTTAAAGGTGCTAAAGAGGATGTTTTGTTTTATACATTTTTGCAATATTACTTGAAATGTCTTTACTAACTGATAAAAACATATTAGGTGCACTGAAAGTAATAATATTAATTACATCATCTGTGCACGAGGTAGGGCCTTAAAAAACATCAGCCAATCGATTACCCTCTGGCTTGTCAATCACTGCAGTGACGTTCCTTGTGAGAGACGAGCGCGGTGCGCGCTCCAGTAATTTTCCACACTCTACAGGCGCCGCATCCAATGTTTTTGTCAGGAGACAGGACTGCAGATTATGAGTTACCCGCGGTAGTCCGCTATGAATCCACAAACACGACACAGGAATCTGGTGGTAAACACTCGTGTGTGTCATGAGTTTTGGGAGGCGTTCTCTTGAAATGAGCTGTGAAGGAGGGGGGTTGTTCTTGCATGCGCTCATTTCAAAAACTCAGTAACAGTCTTTGGATTCTAGTCGAGAAAAAATCCTCTCTATCACTTTAAGACTATTGTCTTTTCCTTAGTAAAAGTTTGTCTCAAAGCATCTTTGCATCTTTGTTTTAAGAGAGAACTCTTAGCTAAGAACTTTTACTGATATTTAGGGGAACTCTTAGTAGTAAGATAAAATGTTTTGTGAATACGGCCCCAGAAACTGAAAATAGCGCAGCCTGCTTTGTTTACTAGGGTTACCGGGGTAATGGCTGCATTACTGCTATGCGGCATAATGTATATTGTCAGTGTGTGAATAGCTGTGTCCGAAATTGAATATTTTCCTACTATGTAGTATGCAAAAAACACCAACAGAGTACTATGTCCAAATGCATTCGAAAAACAGTAGGTAAAAAGTCCCCGGATGACTTATTACTTCCGGCAAGATTTTAAAGTGTGCATTCGATGGACACTTTACTATCCTATGAGGTCACGGGGAGGATTTATAAATGGCAGTGAAGCTATGCAACTGATGCTGGTAGGTCACAGGACAACATGGCAAATGCAGTACATCTGAAATTCATTTATACTACCTACATTCATACTATATAGATCATCTTTTTAATGGTCTGTAACATAGTTTGTATGTACGGGAAGAAGGAGGTGGGAACCGGCGAACATTCAACATAACTTTAATATAAAATAAACAAAGAACAAAAAGAAAGTAAAATGCTGGCAGTTCCTCACGGACAACTGCCGGCCACACAAACATAACAAACCATTAAATAAAGTCCAGGCCTGGTCCTCTCTTGTCCTTCACTGTCGTCGCTCCTCCTTTTATGCTTCCGGACCTCCTCCGTGAAAGATTCGAGCCATTCCCTCATGGCTCTCGCTCGCCCTGCTCGTCACATACCCCCATCACCCCTCGCAGGCCGGGGGGTGCCCACGAGACTGCACTCTACTCCCCCCGGGGCCTGTGTCGGCGGCCGCAGCACCTGGGGGTAAGGACAGACGAGACGAGAGAAAAAGGGGACGGAAGCACAGGGAGTGACAGAACGAGAGAGGGAAGAGAAGAGAAAAAAAAATTCTTGGTCCGGTTCCCGGACACACTGCCGCTCGTTCCTCAGCCAGCTGAGAGGCTCTTCCTCGCGGTGCAATGCGATGGTACTGGACACTTGGTGGACGGCTCGATCCTCCTCCGCCCCCTGACAGCCGGCAATGGCTCCTCCGGCTGAGGGCAGCTGGCAGCGAGTCTCCCGTTCTCTGCTCCTCCCCTTCATGGCGGACGGCAGCAGGCTCCGGCCCACTGCGAACGGCGGCGACTCCTCCTCGTCCCAGGAGCACAGCAGCGAGCTCTCCATCTCACCTGTTGATAAATCGCTCCAGCACCACCACCTCGGGCAGCCACTCACGGTCTTCACACACTGCCCGACCTCCTAGCACCGGCTCTCCGACAGCATGTCCCTCCTTCCTCCCGGGTTTCGGCACCAATGTAACGTAGTTTGTATGTACAGGAAGAAGGAGGCGGGAACCGGCGAACGTTCAACATAACTTTAATATAAAATAAACAAAGAACAAAATGAAAGTAAAACTACAATAAAAAATATTTATATACTATATATTTAAAAATATTTATATAACTATAATAAAATAAATTAATATAATATAATAAAAAAATATATAATTATATAATTTATGCATAATTACATGCAACTCACCTTAAACCAAACCCTAATCCTAACCCTAGAGTACGTACATGTAGTTACTTAATATTACTCAGTACTTAAATGTATAATAACAGTGTAACAAAGGCAAAAATAAAGTGTAACCATAAATTCAAATTCAAATGTAGTACATAGTCTGACAGTATGCGATTTTGGATGCAGAGAATGTGCATTTTCATTCAATCCATCTCTTTGACTCATCCTTCTCATCCGTGTTGGCTTTGTTTTGCCTACATCAGAGTGTTCATGCCTCTTTGATGCATCACACATGCAGTTTTGTAAATTTTAATTGATTGATGGAAAAGTATTTTTAAAATTCATAATAAAAATAATAATTCATAATAAAGAACTATCCATGGTATTTTGAAGTGCCCATGATAACAATAGAGTGGATGCTCATTATTGTGATATATTGTATTACCTTATCGGCACATGTCTTCACCAGAGTCCCCAGAACAACCTACTGTCTCTGTGAAAGATGAAGTGACATCAGGGAATTTGGTGGTTGCTACCTGCACTGTGTTACATTCCTTGTCCGTCAGACCTGCCTCGTGTCACCTGGAACCACAATGGCAAGCACTCCAATCCGTCACAGCCGCAAAATCACGGTCAATGGAAGCTTACATCTTACAACCTTACCTTCACTCCTTCTAGAGAAGACCATGATAAAAAACTCAGCTGTTCTGCAGAGTTTATAGGGAAGACAGTGACTGGCTTCAAAAGGCTTAAAGTTAAATGTAAGTCTGCTATATGAGTTTAAGACAAATAAATGATCAGATGCTAATTTAAATGTTTGTTTGTTTTTGTTTGCTGTTGATTGTAGTACTGTAAAATCAATTAATCGCAATTAATCACATCTAACATAAATGTGTGTGTGTGTGTGTGTGTGTGTGTGTGTTTGTGTCTGAAAATCATGATTGATATATTTGACAGCACTAGTTAGTAGTTTTAGGACAGTGGTTCTCAAACATTTTGACTATAAAGCCCCTCAATCCAATGCAACAGTCAAAGGACAATGGTGTTTGTTTTAACTTTTAAGGTGTAAAAAAGAAAACTAAGTGTAAGCTTCAATATGCTAAATAATTAACCACAGTTCATTTTGTGATTGCAGATGTTTCAAGAATTGCATTTTCTTCAATAAAACAATTTTATTACAATAAATGTATTATAATAAAACAGTATATATTATTTGAGGAAAAAATATGAAAAAAAAAATTACATCTTTATTTTAGACCTATGTCTATAATTAAATGTATTAATTTAATTATGATTGTCTAAATACACTATTATTAGTAATAAGAAGAAGCATAATTTCAATAATTGTAAGTCATCCTTGCAGCCACGTTGGAAGTTTGCTAAGACTCCTCTGGTGGACCCCACACACCTGGTTGAGAATCACTGTCTTAAAATGCATAATAACTTAACCCTATAAAGCCTAATTGTATAATATTTAATAGTCAAATTTCTAAGGCCTCTAAATTATCACCAGCATCAAAACTGCTGAAAAAAAAATCTTCTACTACTTTTTAACAGTAGAGATTCAATGCTTAAACCAAGCATTTATAATATCATCTCAATAAGACATTATTGGGAAATACAGTGACAAATTATCTTGTATATGCATTTTATCTAATTAGTCTTCTGTTATAAAGTCTTATTGATATACATTACAAGCTATCCGGATTTGTTCTTACTTTCTTGCCATATTGCATATTTTTGCTCAGTTTGGACCTCTGAATAAAACTAAACGAAATGAAGGAACAAACAGTTGTTGACATAAACATTTTATTCAACATTTTATCTCAATCAGATCCTCCATATGATGTAAGTGTGGAGACTAAACCCTCAGTGAAGGAGAATGACTCTGTAGAACTGACCTGCTCCAGTAAAAGCAACCCTCCTGCAAACAGCTACCAGTGGTTCAGCTTAAATGCGACGCTGCTAGGAGAGAGACCCACTTATAAACTGGAGAGAGTGTCTCGGCATACTGAGGCAATTTCCTGTACAGCCATTAACACATTGGGAAGAAACAGTTCTAGTCCACGGAAAATTAACGTGCTATGTAAGTACTGACTCTTTGAATTTAATGTGAACAATAATTATTGTCACACATATTTTTTTTTCTTATTTTTTTCATTCTAAAAGGAATATTCCAGGTTCCCTTTCAGTCGATCACATTCGACGTATGTCAGAAGCAGTGTTGGGGAGTAGTTAACTACATGTAGCGGCGCTACTAGTTTAACTACATTTTTCAGTAGCTTGTATGTAGTTCAGCTACTTTTAAAACAGTGTAGCTTTTCCAGTAGTTAACTACATTTTCCAGCAAGTAGCGGTGTAGCGCGACCAAAAGCTACAAGCTACATTCCATTTTGCGTTCTGACGAGCCTGCAATGCATTGAAGCAGCACGGCGTCTTCAGATCACGAACTAAAACAGTCCATTACCGCCATCTGTTGTTATATAAATTGACGCATCTTGCGGCTTTATCAGTTCATCAGCAGATCTACTAAATTCGGTTGCTCGGGTATGAGAATGTTCACGCAAGAAGCACATGATTCACGTCTCAGAGCTTCATCTGCATGTTGCTGTGAGTTTAACGTGCATTTTCATGTGTATCCAATTTAAGTTCCGGTTCGGTTTAAGTGCTGGTCTGGTTCCAGAATCAAATCATTGAGGGTGCTTCTGAAATAAGTGAGGGTGCTGTAGATGTAATGTGTAAACAATGGCTCCACCATAGGAATAGCAATGTATAGTGAGACATTTAAGATTAAGTCACTTTACAAATAGCCTACCTGGAATAGAATTTCAAAAATATTGATAAAAAAATTCTAATATTTTTCTAGTCTCCATTTACATTGCTTATTATTATTCTTATTATTGCATAGTTTTTTTTTTTTTCCGTGTTATGGTTATGGTAGCAATTTTGAGCGTGAATCCTGCATGTAGAAATCACTTCTGAAACTGCAGAGTGCAATTGGTGGTTGGTCCTCTCATAGCATGAAAAACAAAACTTATATTAAAATTCTGAATGTTTTATATATAAAGCGTACAAAGAGAGTCAGTGTGAAATATAGGCTACATTTGATTATTGTATCTTTTGATATAGTTTACAAAATAAATCAGTATGCTTTGAAATCATAATTGTAGTGCATTGCTTTGTTTAAACCCCAAACATCTTACTTAAACATTCTTCATTAACAGTTATCCAGTTATTTGTAATAAGCTATGTCATTAAAAAAACAAACAAACAAACAAAAAAAAAACATTAAAAGTACCTTCAATGTAGCTAGCTACTTTTTGATAGTAACTTGTAGTGTAGCTAACTACTTTTTCAGAAGGGTAGCTTGACAGTAGTTTAACTACTTTAATTTATGAGTAGCTTGTAGCTTGTCAAACTACAGTTTCAAAGTAGCTTCCCCAACACTGGTCAGAAGTGTTCCGACAAATTGGGATATCGCATGAGAGCCCTATCACCTTCAAGTGTATACTAAATGAGCCAATGGGCATTGGCTTGCAAGCTTAGTGTCATGTGCACCGCCCCGCAGCGCAAGTATATATGCGGAAGCGGGTGCACTGCACACATTCTTTACTTTGGAACCAAGCAGTGTGTTTATTCCTGCAAAGATCTCCTTCTGTGCCTGCTAAAAGAGCTTCTTTTAGAGTCAGTGAATGCACTCTGCAGGCTGCATTATCTCTTGCAGCAGCACCGCGGTTGTTCCCCTGTGCGCTTCATCACATCATAAGAGCATTTTCATTTCCTTCTAAAAGAGCAACTAGCATATTTGCGTCTGTTTCAAGATGTCATTCTGGTCTTGCGCTGCTGGATGCAGTCTTTCCCTGACACCAGCTGATGGTCACAGTCGCTGCATCACGTGTTTGAATGTTCAGCACGCTGAAGCAGTGTTTGTGGATAGTTCATATTCTCATTGTGAGATCGCAATGTTCTCAAGGCCAAGCTCCCTCCCCTATGCCCTGATCTAGCATTTTCTCTGGTGGCCATTAGAGAAGCGCTACTTCGGCGAATAGAACGGGTGACCTGAGGATTATGGTCAGGACTTCCCTGCCAATTCAATCTCTGTGGGCCCCTCAACCCTCACACACATCGCAACCTGTGGTGCTTCCAGAGGATCGCGCTGGTCCCTCCCATGAGCGTCCAACCGTTTCCTTTGCTGCACCCGCTGATGATCAGATGTCGATCACGGCATCGAAAGGTGAGCTTGAGTCCTTTGGAGACGAAAACTTGGCTGCGTTGCCTCCTTCTGGGAGAGTAGCGTTGCCTGAGCCTGATCCATCGCCCCAGCGCTCCACCCTGGTACCATTCTTCCTGGAGGTGCATGAAGAGGTGGCCAGACCGTGGAAGACACCTTTTTCTGTCCGAAGCTGGTCTGGTGCTTTTTCCGCCTTCACCACCCTGGATGGTGGGGCAACTGTGCCCTGTTACAGGTCTATCATGCCAAAGAACTCATGGACATGCCCCAGAGTGGTCCTGACCAACATCTCCTGGACGAGCTGTGCACTACCACTGACCTCGTTCTCTGACCAACTAAAGTGATGCTGCGCTCCATTGGTCAGGCGATGACCACACTTGTGGTCCAGGAGTGCCACCTATGGCTAAACATGGCTGATATGAGGAAGACCGATAAACATCAGTTCCTGGACTCCCCCATTTCCCAGGTTGGCCTGTTCGGTGATGCGGTTGAGAGCTTCGCCCAACAGTTCTCAGCGCACAGAAGCAGACAGAGGTGATCCGGCACATCCTGCCCCAACGGACTGCTGCTTCCTCCACCCAGCTGCCGGCCACAGCACCTCTGCCGTCCTCCACCCCTACAAAGTCTGCCAAGCAGCAGCCTCCACCCAGCAGACAGCAGGGAGCCGGTCATGGACATGGTCATGGACAAGGTCACGCTGCCGTCTGAGTCAGAATCCCTGTGTTTCACCTTGCTGCCCCACTGCAGGTACATCTGCTGTGCCATTGGTCCTGCTTGCTCAGAGTCTGGGTGCCTGGTTACCACTTCCCAGCCTGTCTCGCTGGCTCATCCGCACAATACGCCCTGAACTGCGATTCAGTTCATCCGGTGTCCCCTAGTCTTCAGGGCATCTTGTTCACCTGTGTGCGGGAGACAGATGCTCCTGTGCTTCAGGTGGAGATTGCAGTTCTGCTGGCGAATGGCACAATAGTGCCAGTCCCTCCAGCCGATATGAAGTCAGGGTTCTACATACCCAAGAAAGGCGGTGGGTTACGGCCAATCTTGGACCTGTGAGTCTTGAATCGGTCCCTTCACAGGCTGCCGTTCAAGATACTGACGCAGAAGTGCATTTTTCAATGCA
The DNA here is from genome assembly GCF_018812025.1 of Megalobrama amblycephala. Classification (NCBI taxonomy): domain Eukaryota; kingdom Metazoa; phylum Chordata; class Actinopteri; order Cypriniformes; family Xenocyprididae; genus Megalobrama; species Megalobrama amblycephala. The sequence goes on along the minus strand of NW_025953496.1, from coordinate 21,119 downwards.
TCCATCCCCAAGATTGGTTTGCAGTGATTGACCTGAAGGACGAGTACTTCCGTGTATCGACCCTTCGGGCTGGCCCTGTCATCTTGTGTCTTCACTAAAGTCACAGAGGCGGCCATTGTTCTTCTGAGAAAAGAAGGTGTGGCATCTACAGCCACAGTTGTGCTGCTCAGATTGCTTTATATGAGGCCGCTTCAGCACTGGCTTCACGGCCGAGTCCCGAGATGGGGTCTCCACAGTTGCCTCCACCATTAGCTGGGGGGGCCACATACAACAGACATGCAATCTCGGGTCTGTGGACGGGGCCCCAACTGCAGTGGCATATCAACTGCCTTGAGTTGTTAGCAGTACGTCTTGTGCTTGGCTCCTTCAAACAGCTGCTACTAGGCAAGCATGTACTTGTCCATATGGACAACAATGCTACCGTTGCGTACATCAATCACCAGGGCGGTCTACACTCCCGTCACATGTTGCAACTTGCCCGCCACCTCGTTCAATGGAGTCAGAAGCATCTGAGGTCGCTTCTTGCCATTCACATCCCAGGCGTGCTCAACCGTGCAGCCTACGAGCTCTCACAGGAGCCTCCACATCCGGGAGAAGGGAGACTCCATCCCGGGACCGCACAAGTAGATCTGTTTGCCGCCCCGGACTCGACCCATTGCCAGATGTTTTACTCCCTGGCCGAGGGGACCCTTGGCACAGATGCATTGGCACACAGCTGGCCCCGGGGCCTTCGCAAGTATGTGTTTCCCCCAGTGAGCCTTCTTGCACTGACATTGGATGAGGAGCAGATCTTGCTAGTTGCGCCGTACTGGTCCAACCGGACCTGGTTTCCAGAACTCATGCTCCTCGTTGACGAATCGTGCCTAGAATTCGGTCCAGCTGACTCTCACATTATCCTGAGACCCCGGCCCGGATATGTGCCCAAGGTTCCTACCACTCTTTTTAGAGATCAGGTCGTGAACCTGCAAGAGCTGTCCTTCGGAGCAGGCAGACCCAGCCCTGGATTTGCTCTGTCCCTTCCGCACTTTGCGCTTGTACATGGACAGAAAGTGAAGCTTTAGGACCTCAGCTCTTCATCTGTTATGGAGGCCAAGAAGGGAAGGAAAAGGCTGTCTCCAAGCAGAGGATGGCCCACTAGATAGTGGATGTGATTGCCTTGGCGTATCAGGCCCAAGTAGCTTTTTCCTGGGCGCTGGTGCATGGTGCCTGACTGACAGATATATGTAGAGCTGTGGGCTGGGTGACACTTAACACGTTTGCTAGATTTTATTGCCTCCATGTAGAACCGGTTGCTTCCAGTGTGCTCGCCCAGAGTGGCCAGTAACGCCTGGAGCCCCCGTTCTTTTGTCAGCTTGCTGCGCCATTCCCCTCTCTGAGTGGATAAGTGTGCCTAATTGCTTCAGTAAGTTCCCCTTTGGTGAACCCTGTTAAGTTCCTCCACCACCCTCTTGTGGCTTCAGACATTGTGGAGTATCTGTCGCTAGTCCAAGCACCTCATTATTCCCTGTGCTAGGCTGGGTGCCATATGTTGTGACCCATACGGCGGTCCCATATGTGTATATCTCCACGGTAAATCTCCCTTCGGTGAGCCTGTGTTTTTCCCTTGGCAGAATCTGCTCTCCTGTCCCTTCAAGATATGTCTCCCCCCAATGTTGGCTGGAGCCATCCCAGGGACTTCCATATGTGCACTGCCCACAGCCAGTCAATATGTATATTCCCACGTAATACCTCCCTTTCGGGTAGGTGGTGGTCTCCGCAGTATCCCCTAGGGGCACACTTTCCCATTGTTATCCAAGTCTTACTGGTAGGGCCATGTGGAACAGCAGTAGGCTCCCTTGGCGTAAGCCTGGTCCTATCTTCTGCCCCAAGGTGCGGGGGATGTGGAGGCTTACGCTGGGTGCTGAAATGGGTCAGTAACTGTGGAGTTTTATAAGGGGTCCCAGTTCATCGGTTCACTTCTGACATACGTCAAACGTGACCAAATGAAAGAGAACATCTTGGTTACGTATGTAACCCTCGTTCCCTGAAGGAGGGAATGGAGACATACATCCCATCACCACAGTTCCTGTGCCACCGCTGAGCGCCACGTGCTCATTCTCTTCAGCGGAAAACAGAGTGCGGGTACACCCGCTTCCGCATTTCCGCATATATAGCTATGAGGCGGTGCGTGTGACGCAAAGCTAAGCACGCCATTGTCCATTGGCTCGTTTAGTATACACTCAAAGGTGGTAGGGCTCTCATGCGATATCCCAATTTCGTCGGTTCACTTCTGGCGTAACTGAGACGTTCAGTACCCAGCTAACACATTTTTGTTCTTAAGGTGCATTCACACTACCAGAGTCACCAGTGGCTAGCAGTGAGGTTGCTATATTGCTCCCAAAAGTCGAACTTCATTTGCATAAAGTTGAACCGATCTTAACTTTGTCGCTTTTCTGGCAAGGCCAATGCGGTGGCCAATGGTCTCTCTTGCTTGTGTCACCAAAAAAAACAGCAGCTCTCCGTTGAAATTAACCCTTTCACACGTAAGTTTAAAATATTCTGGCTGACCCCCCAGCGTGAGTTTTTTAAATCGACCGTTATTTAGAACGTATTACTTTATGGTTTCCATGGCGACGCATTCATTGCTTGTTACATGACACACCGCAGCACTGTATGAACGATGATCTGCTTTCATTTAATTTTTCCTTTTTTATTCAAAATATTCACAGATTTGAAATAATAAATGAAATAATAAAATATCTAATATTCCGATTGCCAAATATGTGCAAGTGGATGTGTTTTGCTGTTTAAACACCTTTATAACAATCATGTTAGTTGAGCCATATGCGCAATGGGCGCCGCCATGTTAGTTTGCGCCGCACAGAGAATCGGATCTGTTGGATTTACGTTAATTAACGTTAATTTATCCACTTCTCCCAAAATACATGAAAGTAAGTGAGTCGGTGAACTGGGGAAGAATAGAGTAAGCTTTAAAGTTACTTTCACAATGTGTATCTGATATGAATAAAACGTGTCATCTAATTATAATGGAAAGGGTTGTTATTTCCGCTTCTATAGGCATCATTTTGTATTTTACAAACTCTAAATATATTGTTTTGTTAGTACTCTTGTGTATTTAAATGTCTGAAACCTAAAATAAACATTATTTTGTTGAAAACACTGCATATATGTAATATATGAAAAGTGCTGCGTGCATCCGTCTCTGGTTTAGCGCCAGCCAAAGCGCACATGCACATTTGAATTTGGCAGTTGATCACGTGATGCACTGAACGTTCTAATCACACCGGTGTGATCATACTCTCCTGGGGCCAGCCAAGACTGATCACACTGGTGTGATCATACGCATCAAAGGGTTAATAGGATTGTGTCATTTTGTCGCTGCATGAAGCTGGAAGTGTCAACATGCCTTTACACTGTGTCCTAACCAGCCATGACAGCGGCACACTATTTTAGAAATGGTTCCTGTGACGTTGTGGCTGGAACAACACCACAGAGTATGCCAATGATAATCTCAGGTAATGTTTATGTGCTTTATTTAATGTTAAAAGCATGTAATGTGACTTTGAATACAAACCCGAGTCCAAAAAAGTTGGGACACTGTACAAATTGTGAATAAAAACAGAATGCAATGATGTGGAAGTTTCAAATTTCAATATTTTACTCAGAATACAACATAGATGACATATCAAATGTTTAAACTGAGGAAATGTATCATTTTAAGGGGAAAATAAGTTGATTTAAAATTTCATGGCATCAACACATCTCTAGAAAGTTGGGACAAGGCCATGTTTACCACTGTGTGGTATGCCCTCTTCTTTTTATAACAGTCTGCAAACGTCTGGGGACTGAGGAGACAAGTTGCTCAAGTTTAGAAATAGGAATGTTGTCCCATTCTTGTCTAATACAGGCTTCTAGTTGCTCAACTGTCTTAGGTCTTTTTTGTCGCATCTTCCTCTTTATGATGCGCCAAATGTTTTCTATGGGTGAAAGATCTGGACTGCAGGCTGGCCATTTCAGTACCCGGATCCTTCTTCTACGCAGCCATGATGTTGTAATTGATGCAGTATGTGGTCTGGCATTGTCATGTTGGAAAATGCAAGGTCTTCCCTGAAAGAAGACAATGTCTGGATGGGAGCATATGTTGTTCTAGAATAGGGCTGCACGATATATTGCATGAGATTGTCACGTGCATTTCGTCAGTAAAGCCGGTTCCCTGATTACCGCTAAATCGCCATCACCTGCTTTCAAATGGAGTGGCATTAAATAGACAGAGCCGTAGATCACTGAAAAGCCACGCAATATTGCGTTCATTATCGAAGGCGATTCATCTGCGATATATATATTAAATGCCGCTCCATTTGAAAGCAGGTGATGGCGATTTAGCGGTAATCAGGGAACCGGCTTTACTGACGAAATGCACATGACAATCTCATGCGATATATCATGCAGCCCTATTCTAGAACTTGGATATACCTTTCAGCATTGATGGTGCCTTTCCAGATGTGTAAGCTGCCCATGCCACATGCACTAATGCAACCCCATACCATCATAGATGCAGGCTTCTGAACTGAGCACTGATAACATTTTGGGTTGTCCTTGTCCTCTTTAGTCCGGATGACATAGCGTCCCAGTTTTCCAAAAAGAACTAAAAAAATTTTGATTTGTCTGACCACAGAACAGTTTTCCACTTTGCCACAGTCCATTTTAAATGAGCCTTGGCCCAGAGAAAACGCCTGCGCTTCTGGATCATGTTTAGATATGGCTTCTTTTTTGACCTATAGAGTTTTAGGCGGTAACGGCGAATGGCACGGTGAATTGTGTTTACCGACAATGTTTTCTGGAAGTATTCCTGAGTATTCCCATGTTGCGATTTCCATTACAGTAGCATTCCTGTATGTGATGCAGTGCCGTCTAAGGGCCCGAAGATCACTGGCATCCAGTATGGTTTTCCAGCCTTGACCCTTACGCACAGAGATTGTTCCAGATTCTCTGAATCTTTGGATGATATTATGCACTGTAGATGATGATAACTTCAAACTCTTTGCAATTCTTTCTGATATTGCTCCACAGCCATAGCACAGCATTTCGCCACAGCATTGGGGGAATTGGTGATCCTCTGCCCATCTTGACTTCTGAGAGACACTGCCACTCTGAGAGGCTCTTTTTATACCCAATCATGTTGCCAATTGACCTAATAAGTTGCAAATTGGTCCTCCAGCTGTTCCTTATATGTACATTTAACTTTTCCGGCCTCTTATTGCTACCTGTCCCAACTTTTTTGGAATGTGTAGCTCTCATGAAATCCAAAATGAGCCAATATTTGGCATGACATTTCAAAATGTCTCACTTTCAACATTTGATATGTTATCTATATTCTATTGTGAATAAAATATAAGTTTATGACATTTGTAAATTATTGCATTCCTTTTTTATTCACAATTTGTACAGTGTCCCAACTTTTTTGGAATCGGGTTTGTATTTTTTGTGCTCCCAACTGTAAGAACCCCACATCGGCCCAAAAAACGAAATCCGACAGCCTGGGTGAAGGTAATGCGTGTATGTCTTTTCAGCACCCCTGTGAAGTTCACTTTAATTTTTAGAATTTAGCTTCAATTTTACTTTAATTGCTCATTTAATCTGACTCATATTTCAAATGATTATTACTCTTAGATTGTGTTTCCAATTATAAATTAATTATTGGTTATGTATTAATTTAGATTTTTTAATTTTCTGATTACTTGATATTTTCAATTATTCGTTCATTATGGACTCGGTATCGCACAGGAAGTTACATCGGCCTTATGTACTTCCACAATCACAAACATGCCAGTTGCTTCTTAGACAGAGTATGCAGGGTAAATATCTACCTTTAAGTCAGTTGCACTCTGCTCACTCGTAACAAAAAGCATAGTTTTGTATATTAATGGAAACTGCAACTTACTAAGGCGCCAATAGACAGAAATCGAAAAGATCTCAGATGATGTGCTCCATGCTTCTTTCATTTAGACTTCCTGTATGATCTATTCTGGACACTAATTTGCGTAATACCAAACTCGCGATAATCTACTAGAAATAATGATTTAAGAATAAATCAAGAATAACATTTATTTTTCAGGTAAAAATATGTCATACCAGTTACACATTTGAACAATTAGAAGCCAATTCAGAAATAATAAATACATAACATCAATTGCTCTGAAAGTAAGAATTGCATACAGTAGTAGATATTTCTAATAATTCACCCATCACTGAGGGTTGTGGTTGCAGAATGTCCCACATGACTGCTTTGTACTTTCCCTTAAACACCCAGACCTAGAACAAAAGGATTGTAAATATTTACTACACCAACACCTGTTTTAAGGGTAGAGGAGTGGGTTATCAGATATCTCGAAGAGACACCACCCAAAAGGAGGACAGAATTCTCTTTAGTTTTCAATCTTCCTCATAATACCAGTGACTGCTGTGAAATTGAGACCATTTTACCAATCACACCGAGACATTTAAAATGATACCAAAGATGAAAAGGGAAAAAAAAAACAAGATACACAAGATACATCATTCATAGAATATGCATTCATGGAGAACTTTCAGTGACTTGAGTCAGGGGGAAAGGAAGTTGGGTGTGTGGGGGGGAAGGTTGCAGGAGTGTAGATTGTAGATGAGTGATGAGAGTTTGGGCAAGGCAGTGTAGATCTTCTCTCCAGATGAGTTTTATAGCTTTATTGCAGGGTGCTTGATCTCAGCTTTTGTCTTAGCAGGAAAATCAAGTCTTACACAACTTTGTAGCCGTACTAAAAGCAACAATGGATAATTCGCCTCAGATCTTGAAATTAAACAAATGGAAACAAGAACGTTTGAACTGTGAACCAACAAGAGTATTCTATGACAAAGATTGTTTTAGTAACTCAAATAAATAATGTTTAAATTGTGTAACATTGGTAAATTAGAATATGTATCCATTTCCTTGTGAGTGCTGTCAAGATTAATCTCTGCTGCCGTGCACTTGTCGTGAGAGCCTGCCCACACTCTGTTCTGAGCTCTCACGATAGTACACATCCAGGGAAGAGTGGTAGACTCCACTCTCAGACGGTCCAGCTGTTTTGGGAATGCTTTGAGGTCACTCAGCTTGACCTGTTTATGTCCCCCAGAGACAACCCGCTGCCAGTTGTTTTATTCCTTGACCGAGAGGACCCTTGGCATGGATACACTGGCACACAGCTGGCCCCTGAGTTTCCCCGAGTCAGCCTGCTCACACAGTCACTGTGCAAGGTGAGGAAGGACGAGGAGCAGGTCTTGATGGTTACGCTGTACTGGCCCACTCAGACCTGGTTTTCAGATCTGATGCTCCTCACGACAGCCCCTCCCCCTCAGATTCCCCCGAGGAAGGGCCTTCTTTCTCAGGGATGGGGCACAATATGGCACCCATGTCAAGACTTCTGGAACCTCCACATGTGGTCTCTGGATGGGACGCAAAGGATTCAAGTGGCCTACCTCCAGTGGTAGTTGACACAATCACTTCAGCAAGAGCCCCCTCTTCATTGATTGGTGTTCTTCCCACAAGGAAGACCCCCCCGTAGATGTCCGATCAATGTCGTGCATTCTTTCATACAAGACGGGTTGGGGCGAAGGCTGTTTCCCTCCACCCTAAAAGTGTATGTTGCCACAATTGCTGCACATCACAATGCTGTAGATGGTAAGTCTCTGGTCGAAACATGACTTGGTCATCATGTTCCTGAGAGGCACCAGGAGGTTGAATCCAATAACTCACCAAAGGGTATGTTTTTGTATCGAAGAGAGTTTTAATCTTAAATCTATATGCAGTCTGTGTCTACATTTGTTCTTCATGCTAGTAAGTGCTAAATCCCCACTTTCAGAAAGGTATATTGTCGTGAACAGCACTAATGTAGCGCGATTTGCTGGCATGGATGGAGTCAGTTTTGACAGTGAAAGAGGAAGTAATTTGACTGAATGTCGTGTATTTACTGCATTTTACCTGCTAGAAACACATGCTCAGTTTTTATGTTATTTTAAGTTAGAGTTCAATAAAATGTAAGGCAAAACTCAACATTTTGTTTGCGTATGTCAGTTTGAGAACCACTGCTGGATATCAGCCTATACTTTGGTCGCAGATTTAGTCAGAAAATGAGCAGCGCAATATAGACCAACTGAATGACACTTTAATTTAAGTAGAAAATCTGAAATGAAGATTGCTGAACTCCAGCTTACTTGTCTGTGTTTTCAGATCATCTGCGCTTCTTCCTCAGTGTAAAGAGATTGCCCGATTGCAAACATTAAGTAAAACGTGTTCTTTTAACCCTTTCGAGCATGAGTTTAAAATATTCTAACTGACCCCTCAGAGTGAGTTTTTTTAAGGCGACCGTTATCTTAGAATGTTTGCCCTTAATGTTTCCATGGCGACGCGTAGTGCGTGACGTACGCTGAATGCAGCAACAATAACACTGTATGACAGATGGGTCGCTATTATTTTGTTTTTCCTTTTTTATTTAAAATATTCACAAACTTGCTTACCATGTCATCAACTATATGATATTCTGATCCTCAAATATGTGTAAGTGAGTGTGTTTTGTCATTTAAAAACCTTTATAAATGATCTTTATCTTTATCTTCTTCTTTATCAAACACCAACAAACGCCAACGAACAAGTTGGCCGTTGGATTTAGAATTCTATGAGAAAAAACTGTCATGTTCACACCGCCCCAACAAACACCGACCAACGAGTGACGTCTGACTGGGAAAATTCCACAACTACACAAGTAACCATGTTAACAATATGTCAGGTTAGTTTACTATATTAATAATATAGTATCATATATATTTTCATTGTATTAAAGTATTGAGGCAAAACAAAAATACTAACCTGAAATCCGAAGCGCTGTAGCCATCGATCTGATCGTAACCTATTGCGCTGCGGTTGGTATACCGGTTTTTAAACTTTTTTTTAGCGCGACCCTTTTTATTAACGAGACCCATAAGCATATACAACCATATAGCTAAACAAGTCAAAACGAATTATTAAAAAACGAAACTGAAGGTAAACCTGCGTTGCTCTCATGGTGGTTATAACGTTACCTCTCTCTTTCGGTGAAGTGGAGCAGCTGCTCTTGCTGAATGGCACGGATTGCACTATGGACTATTGTACCTTTTGTGTATATATATATATATATATATATATATATATATATATATATATATATATATTTTTTTTTTTTTTTTTTTTTTTTTTTTATAACGAACAAGCTGCGATGTCACGTTTCCAGTGCTTTGTTGTGTGTGCTTGAGGCGCGGGCGCGATCAAATAGCTGTCTTTGAAGGGGACTTCCCTCATCGTCATGGCAACGGTTCGTTAACAGGTCAGATTACGTCAGAGTTGGTTGCCGTCTGTTGTAAAACTGTTCACACCGCGCAGACATTCCACGACCCGACAAACGCCGATTAAACATGTTCAGTCGGGTGAAAACCAACTCCGACCAACGCCAACAACGGCCAACAAACGCCAACAGGGGTATCACACCAAACCAACAAACTCCAACAGACGAGTTTGTTGGCGTTTGTTGGCCGTCGTCGGCGGTGTGAATTGGCCTTGAGATGGGTGCCGCCATCTTAGTTTGCCCCACAGTTCATAAATTCATCAGTTTCTCTTAAAATATATGCAAGTAAGTGGCTGGTGAACTGGAAGAATAATAGAGTAAACTTTATAGTTACTTAGGCCCATTATGTGTGTCTGATATGAATATGAATATGTCGGCAAATTATATTCGAATTCACTGTTATTGCTGCTTCCACTGATATCTGACATCAGTGTGTTATTTTATAAACTCTAAATTTATTGTTTTACTGCTTATGCGTATTTAAATGTATGAAACCTTAAAAAAAAAAAAAAAAAATTATGTGGCTGAAAACACTGCATAGTTGTGATATATGACAAGCGCTGCGCACGTCCGTCTCACAGCCAAAGCGCGAAAGCACAGATTGAATCTGGCAGTTATGTGACGTTGCTGAACGTTCGAAATCCCATATGTGGGACCGTACGCCCAGAGGCACAGAAATAAAAATCCCATATTTGGGACCGTACCGCTCAAAGGGTTAACAGAAAATCTCTGATAGGGGGTTACAGTTCTGGAAATCTGGCAACCGTAAGCATGGACGCTCATAAAAACAGTCTGTGATGTTTTGTCTCCTTTATTAGACAAAAAAAAAAGTTATTTCAAAAGAGTGATTTTGGTAAACTTTTTAGTCTTTTAGCCACATTTCAGTCTCATCTTTATTTCATCAATGATATTGCATGTGTTGTTTTAGTCACGTTATCATTAAATGACATTGGTGTCGTCTCTCATCGTCAAGTCTTAGTCATGGAAAAAACAGTCATCAACGAACACTTTTCGTCATAGTTTTTCGTTAACGAAATTAACACTGCTGGGATCTCACTCTATTCTTAATGGGAGAGCCTCTGCAGTCAGCAGAGATTAAAATCCTCTCTTAAGACAGGGCTCCTGACTGTGCTCACTTCTATTAAGAGGGTGGGGGACCTGCAGGCATTTTCAGTCATTTTCAGCATTTTCAGTCCATTCCTGGAATTTGGGCTGGCTGACTCTCATGTTGCCCTCAGACCCTAAATGCCCATATGTTGTGGAGACATTACGTCCCATCACCACAAATCCTGTACCTTCCGATTTGGCTCCTCAGCAGAAAACTTAATGTGAGTATCTGCATGCTGCCTTATATACCCAGAAATCGAGAGTGGCTTGTGATGCAAATCTCACTTGCCAATGTGCATTGCCTCAGGCAAGATCCCAATTCATCACTTGTTCTGACGCATCATCTCAATTCTCACTTCCAGGGAACGGGGGTTACATTAGTAACCTAGACATTTCCCAAATATTCTGTTTTGGTTATGGAAATGTTAAAATTAAGTTTTCTTAATGTTAGAGGAACTTTTTTTAAAGGGTTAAGGCCAGTATACACCGGGACAAATATTGCAAGCGATTATCGCAGACATTTGACGCCTCGTGACTAAACAAAGGACGCCAACATGATGCGAAAAATGGCAGGCGTAAAAGCGTCATATTTTTAAATGGAAAAATTTGTTGACTGGCCGACCAATGAGATTGAAGCTTTTGTTCACGTGCATGGAGCTTCTGAAGTTACAGTAAAACACGACTTGTTGGCGTCCAAGCACAAAACAGTCTTGTCGAGCACACATTGACACCAAGACGATGAAGAGGAAGTAAATGAATGTGGCTCCCTGATCAGTGCCCTGACTACTGAACTAGGGAGCTGATTGAGATGCACACTCTATGGGTGTTCCAGTTCTTGGCCACACCAATAGATGTGTATTATTTCTGTATTTTTACTGTTTTTTTGTTTTTTGTTTTTTTTCTTTTACATTCAAGAAATATAGTTGAGAATGTCTATTTCATAAATATGTTTATTTGCATTACAGTTCAATTGCACTTAATGTCATTGTGAGTTATTTGCACTACAGTTTCTTACTACCATCTCTCATGTCATACAGTATATATGCCATTTTATATCTGCATTCTTATCTTCTTTAACTTTATTAATATCATAAATATGTTTATTTGCATTACTGTTAGCTTTGCGCCATATACTGGCAGGGAGTGAATTTGCACATTTACATTATCGCTTGGGTATGAACACAGAAAAAAGAAAAATCTCGAAAAATGCTGGCGATAAGCGTGTGTGATGTTTGTCCCGGTGTGTACATGCCTTTAGTGTGATGTTCCTGAAACATTCTTTCATCTTAATTTTTATTAACAACTCAACATTCTTGTAACGTTGTTTTGTAAGATTTCAACATAAACATGTCCAGTTTCCTTAATGTTGATAAAACATAATTTTAAGGTTAGTATGATGTTTCTGAAGCATTCTTTCAAAAAATGTAACACCTGTTGTTAACTAACAGAATGACTGAAGGAAAGAGAAACAACAAGAACAGAAACTACAACTAACTTTCAGCCATTGCCAATAAAATCAACTGCAAATAAATTAAGATATTAAATCTCTCAAGATCTCAGCAGAGCATGATTAAACAACTCCAAAAACAGCATTACCAACTTCACATATTACAAACTTTATTTCTGTCATACGTCTACAGATGTTCTTATTAAGAATTAACAGAGGTTTAGATGTTGATGTTTGGTTGAAAATGTTTTGTTTGATGTCACCATTATGGTCATCAGTATTTGCTTTAGCTTGGCTCTTGACCTTTGACTTGTTAGTTTATTTCTCTTTTAGCAATTGCAGGTGTTTTCAGAAAATTATTCTGCATTGATAAAGAGATTGATGAAAAGGCAGATCAACATGTCTCTTTTAATGGCAATTAAAAATGACTGCATTAAAGTGGTTTAAACAACTGCTTTTCTGTACTTTCAGTAATGACTTAATTATGGAGTTGAAGCCATTAATGAATACGTTAAAATAACAAATTCAAACGTTGACACAACCTCTTGTGTAACTAGTTGAGACACACTTAGACACTCATACAAACACTCATACAAACCTCAACAATGGTGACAATAAAAAAAAAATACAAATGCAAATAGTAAAAGAGGGCACGATATTATTCTAAAACCACACATTTTGAGCGGATCCCATGGGTTTTATATATCAGTCAAAATGTTGTGCCAAGATTTCGAACTAGGCTTTGGGCATCATCAATGTCATTTTTGGTTCAATACACACTTCACTGAAAGCTTTCAGGACTTCTTGACACTCACTCCGATGCCTCAGCACAGAACGTAACATCACTATCTGCTACATTATCCAACTGTATCAGGAGGCAGCATAAACTTGTGCTTTGAAAAAGAAAAGAAAAAATATATATAAATTTTATATATATATATATATATATATATATATATATATATATATATATATATATATATATATATATATATATATCAAACATACTTTTTTTTTTTTTTTAACAGACCATTGTTGACACAAAATTGACATTTAATCAACATTTATCTCAATCAGATCCTCCATATGATGTAAGCGTGGAGACTAAACCCTCCGTGAAGGAGAATGACTCTGTAGAACTGACCTGCTCCAGTAACAGCAACCCTCCTGCAAACAGCTACCAGTGGTTCAGCTTAAATGGGACGTTGCTAGGAAAGAAACCCACTTATAAACTGGTGAAAGTGTCTCGCCATACTGAGGCCATTTCCTGTACAGCCATCAACTCATTGGGAAGAAACCATTCTAGTCCACAGAAACTTAATATATTGTGTAAGTATTTGTGAAGGGCTTATGTTCAACAAACAGTGTTTAAATGAGTGTAAGTGAAAGTACATCATTGGTTATGATCTATCTATCTATCTATCTATCTATCTCTCTCTCTCTCTCTCTCTCTCTCTCTCTCTCTCTCTCCCTCACTCATTTAGATCCTCCTGAGATTAAAAATGAATCGTCTTGCCAGTTTGCAAGTTTTACAGTCTGTGTCTGTATTGTGGACTCCAACCCTCCCAGTGAAGTCAAATGGTTTGGTCCAGATTCCTCAAGAACCTTACCCAGCTCCAGCATTAAACAAGATGAGTCTCTTACCATATTTACAGTACAGAATTGGCTGGGTTTACCTGATACTGTCCAGTGCTTTGCCAGTAACAGTTTGGGAAACTCTTCTATAACTTTGGTAGCTCCTCAAAATGGTGAGAAATTAATTCACATCAGTCTTTTTAAAACAATCATTGTTTTAATACAAAAAAAATAAATAAAAAATAATAATGATTCTTTTCACAGGCATAATAATATACACAGCTGTTGCAGCAGCTATTGTGGTTGTTTCAGTTGGCGTTTTAGTGTATGCTTTGAGAAGACACTGGTAAGTGTCTCTAACTCTTTTAAGCTCATTAAATGACTTGATCAGTCAGGCTTATTCCATATGTTTTGTTCCTCCTTTGTTTTCTGGCAACTTTAAAATACCTTTGCCTTGCAGTGGGAACAGAGCTACACAACAGCCTGTAAGGAAGAATGAACAGAATGAAATGAAGACAACCCCAAAGAAGTCTGATTATAAAAAGTAGTGTATACCAGACAAGAGTTTGGGATCACTAAGATTTTTAATGTTTTCGAAAGTCTGCATTTTCAGCATCATTATTCCAGTCTTCAGTGTCAAATGATCCTTCAGAAATCATTCTATTATGATGATTTGCTGCTCACTTATTATAATAAATGTTGAAAACAGTTTTTGCTGCTTAAAGGGATAGTTCACCCAAAAATGAAAATTCGATGTTTATCTGCTTACCCCCAGCGCATCCAAGATGTAGGTGTCTTTGTTTCTTCAGTAGAACACAATTGATGATTTTTAACTCCAACCGCTGCTGTCTGTCAGTGGTATAATGCAAGTCAGTGGGAACTTGGACTATAAGAGTAAATAAAACATGACAGACAAATCCAAATTAAACCCTGCGGCTCATGACGACACATTGATGTCCTTAGACACGAAACGATCGGTTTGTGCGAGAAACCGAACAGTATTTATATATTTTTTTACCTCTAATACACCACTATGTCCAACTGCATTCATCACTCGATTCGTGAGGTCTGATTGCGCTCTGACAACGGCAGTGATGTCTCGCGCATATACTTCAATGTTGGCCGTTGGACATAGTGGTGTATTAGAGGTAAAAAATGATATAAATACTGTTCGGTTTCTCACACAAACTGATAGTTTTGTGTCTTAAGAAATCAATGTGTTGTCACGAGCCGCAGGGTTTAATTTGGATTTGTCTGTCGTGTTTTATTTAGTCCAAGTTCCCGCTGACTTGCATTATACCACTGACAGACGGCAGCGGTTGCAGTTAAAAATCATCAATTGTGTTCTACTGAAGAAACAAAGACACCTACATCTTGGATGCTCTGGGGGTAAGCAGATAAACATCAAATTTTCATTTTTGGGTGAACTATCCCTTTAATATGGAAACTGTGATGAAAAAAAAATATTGGTTTCCACAAAAATCTGAAGCAGTACAACTGTTTTCAACATTGATAGTAATAAGAAACGTTTCTAGAACACCAAATTAGAATGATTTCTGAAGGATCATGTGACACTGAAGATTGGAGTAATGATGCTGAAAATTCAGCTTTTACATAACAGGAATAAATTGCACTTTAAAATATATTAAATATAAAACAGTTATTTTAATTGTAATATTTCATAGTATAACAGTTTTTAATATATTTTGGATAAAATAAATGCAGACTTGGTAGCAAATGATAAAACATCTTAATGATTCCAAACCTTTGCAATCATTCTACATAGTTTGTTCCCTATAACTATATATCAGAATTCTTACCAATGGTTTGTATCTTACATTTTCTGCAAATCAGTAAAGAAGAGAAAGGCAGCGATGAAGATACTTACACAAACTGCCCGGAAGGTCGTGTTTATGACAACTGGGGGGTAAGTACAACTTTGCATCAGTGAGAAAACATTTCAGTGTTTCACAACTATTAATGACACAGAAGTCTGATTCTGAGAAGTGCATCAGTTCACTTGATATATATAGGGTGTTGTTGATTTTGTGACTCTGTGTTTGCACATCAGCTAGCTGTTAGAACTGACAACAACACATTCCTGCATGCAACAGCCATGACTTTAAACAACACTGCATGTGCCTAAACATTTATAATTAAAAGTGATTATTTAGTGAATGTAATCTATTTTATTTATGATCTCTGTAAACATATTTTGCTTTTTTTAATTAGTGTGATGTGAGACCATTGCCATCTGACTGCGCCTTGGAAGATGACTCAGTCTATGCTAACGTTTAACAAAAAGGACACGTGTTGCCCTAGCAGAAATGACAGAGGCTGAGAAAGACCAAAAAAGGCAAAATAATAATGTTGACTGATGATTATGCGTGGAAATGTTAAATGCCAAAATGTCTTGCAACTGAGAAAAAACTGAGAAAGCTTTTAATATGTAAAGAATGTACTGTATGTATTGTAAGCCAAAATGTTTTATATGCATAATATATAGTGTAAGTTTAGTTTAGTTCATAAAAAAAGTACAAGAATTACAGTAGTAATTTTTTGTAAATATGAGTTTGATAAAAAAAAAAAATCATACAGTAATAACTGAAGAACAAGTTAATATTGCATTAATATATTCATATTCTGTAGTATTGGTTGGCTTGGGTGTGAAATAAATAAATAAATAAATAAATAAATAAAACACAAAGTTAAACCAATTCCTCATTCTATGCAATCAAGCAGCATTTGACTTTAAAGATTTCCTGTTATGTTCAATTCTATGTAATGCAATGCTTTCATTCATTTTCTTTTCTAAGCAAAATAAGGCGTTTTCAAGTGTATACTGGACACTAGTGTGCTTGTGAAATGCAGTTGGCATGCATCACATTCCTCAATTCTACAACAGCTGGCACAGACTATGTATGTAGTTCCCAATGATCACTTCTGTTTACTAAAAAATGAGTTTCATTTCCTTTTCTTCTTTTTTTATATAACGAAATAACTGAAAGATTAATAAATCTTTTCCATTAAACACTAACAACTGAGGCCAATTCAGTTTTGTTGTTAAACTCTGTGAATTAAAAAAAAAAAAAAAAAATCACACCAAAAAATCCTAATGTGAGTGAGTGAGTGAGTGAGTGAGTGAAGTGTAATATTATCAATACATAAATTAACAAACATCTATGCAAATCCACAGTAATATAGGTTGTCGCAGAATGTTTGTTGCAAAAAAAAAAAAAAAAAAAAAAAAAAAAATCAATATACCACTGAATAAACCTCTGCAAGATTTATTATCTCTTTATTATTTATTATTTATCTCTGCAAGCATTATATTTAGCATACTTACGGTGTGACTACTTTCATCTGCAGAATCTATGATTAAAAAAAACATTTGCAATAAATTAATCAAGAACTGTAGAATTGTATTTCGGGTTCTAATACTGTGCAGTGTGTGGATTTTGGTACCCTAGGAAAATCAGGAAACATGCTTTGATAAATTTCAACTGGGTTTTCTGATTATTCCACAGTCTGCCGTAGGAACTGGCTGATGAATGATCAGATATAGCACTACATGATAAAGCGTCTCAAAGCAAAGTGCAAAACAGGAAATGATACACTCGTTCAAAGGCTGCCAGGGGGATTTCTGTCCAAATTTTTCTATGAAAGGCACTTCATTAGTGTAGTATGACAGGATTTTTCGTGTCTGTTTCAATATCCACTAAAGTGAAAAAAAGTAAAAAAAAAAAAAAAAAAAATCACAGCACAGAAAAAGCACTTTTTTTCTTTCAAAATATTCAGTCTTAAAAATTGAATAATTAATAAAACAAGGATAAATGCATAACAAAGAGAACATAATATTTCAGTAAAAAAGCTAAATCTTGCTATGTAGGCCTATTGATTGTGGTATAATTCAGGGACGTGCACAGGAATTTTGAGGGGCAGTTGCTCTGACCTAAAAAAAGGGCACCCCCCCCCAAAAAAAAAAATTCACGGCCCAGGTGTGCATTATTTTTCTAATAATTCAACGGCCCGTTGTCAATTATTCCTTAAGGCGAGCATACACTGTGCGATTTTCGTCCGATTTTGAGCCGAATTCTGACTCGCGCGACTCTTTTTTGAGTCGGGCCGATTTTCAGCTTTGTCGTGTGTCGTTTGTCGTGCAGTGTTCGTGCAGTGTACACTGGGAAACGAGTGGCGATAAACCTCTCCTGACTGGCAATCGCATGGTCGGATGAATTTCTGGCATGTCAGAAATTTGGTCGCCCCTCGTGAGGATATCGCACAGTTGAAGCAGAGCTACGAACCGACTTGCCTAAACTCTGTGTTTTTCCCCTCACTGCGCCTGCGCGAAAAAAGAAATTAAACCAATCTTCAATGCAGCAAGAAAGAAAACGAAAAGAGGGAGATCTTTAAGTTCTGTAGCTATCAAACTAGCTGCAATTTAGCAAACTGTTGCTTACCTCCAGTTCGTGTTGCATGATGGATAAACCCACATCTTTCAAGCCACCTGGGTGTACATAACCGGTGCCTCTTGTATTAATTTACTTGATCATTAATTTATATGTTTCGCTTTTCACTTTCTATTTACTCATGTAGGCTATTTAATATTTACTTAATTTTATGAAATGCGGAAATGTGAACTGTTGTCCATCATTTGGCAATTGGTGATAAAGAAAAATGTCACGTCGCAATATAGGATTTTTTTTTCCATTTTAAACCAGGAAGGCGAGTCAATGTCTACTTTATATCAAAATGTGCAAACTTTGCGCGAGAGTTATGCCGATGAAGACGTCTCAATCCCCTGTCAATTATTCACCAGCCTTTAAAAAAAAAAAAAAAAAAAAAAGTAAAACCGACGAGCTTTCGGTGCATATTCTCTCAGAGACAACGAGAGATAAATCCTACTTCAACCTGATAACGGTAGGCTATCTTAATTTATTTTCTTAATATTTCTCTTGTGGCCCATAAACTGTATGTAGTGGGTGAAAAAATGAGAAGAGAAGTATTTCGTATTAAACAGGTTGTTTTTGAAGTGAAGCTGCTTTTCATTGACTGATTATTGCAGTCTTCGAAATAAATTAATAATTTTAATTATATGCCTTTAATTCATTGGATAAATGTCTTTAAATAATTTTCAGTGAGGAGTAATTGCTAATCAAATCTTTTATTATCCTCGCAGTGCGTCAGTTATGCGGTGATGCGCTATAAAATATAAAACTTTTTTATCTAAAATATTGCGGGCCAAATGAATTGTAATATCAATTTAATATTAAATAGGCCTACCCTATACTACTACTACTACTACTAATAATAATAATAATAATAATAATAATAGGCTAATTATTATTATTATTATTTAATATATAAATTGGAAATGCTAAATCCTCTTGATATCCATAGCTGATGCTTTTGACGATATCTCTGGAAACATATTGTCAATCGGCGCATCCCAGTAGGCTACGTGGGTTTATCGTGCATATTTCAAATGCATAGTGTGAGCAGTCGAGTCACGTCTCGACCAGGGGCGGAGCCAGACATTGTAAACATCCGGGGCTTAGCCCAAATCTATATTTGTCCAAAGACATTTTAATTTTCTATTAACAGCTTTACTGACATGAAAGGAGCTTTTGTTGTCGTATTCTTGTTTAGAAAATGTACATTATTTGACACTGTAATTTGTAAAACTTTGTTGGATGTACCAGCTCTAGGGGGTCCGGGGGCATGCCCCCCGGAAGAAAATTTTGTACATTTTAAGGTTAAATGCATCAATCTGGTGCACTCTGGAAACTCAAAATTAAGAGCTTCAACCCATATACAGTGTGCAAATTGAACAAAGAAACAGCGTTGACTTGTACCTGGACATTAAAAAGGGTTCAAACATCTTTTTTACAATACTTGTGTACTCATTTCTTTTTAAAAGATAAATCCTTGAGCTTTTATTTTGATCACCAGATCACCAGCTGATCGCGTGCGCAAATGTGCGAGAGAGAGAAAGCGCTGCCGGTGTATGGTCGGATACTGTAGAAAAGCTGTATTGAACTGCTTAACGTATTTTAATAGAGAGATCTGTTTAGAAAAATTATATTTTGAGAGCACTGTTAAGAAACCTCAAACCTGAAATTCCTGCTCGCTGACTGTCTCGCACTCTTGCGGTTGACTGTGCTAGCTCCTCCCCTACCTGCTGCATATTCAACAGAGAGGAAGAAACGGTGTAGCCCATAGGCTACCGACAGCAAAGAAATGTATTCTATAGGCTAGATTATTTTTAAGGTCTATTTTTACAGGCTGTATGCAGTATATGCAAAGCCAACGCGCAATGAAATAAAACAACTTATGATTTCGGGGGTTTGCATAGGCTATTGTCCAGTTTCATATTTGCTCAGTGACTGTCATTACATTCGGGGCTTGACTCAAAACATTCGGGGCTGAAGCCCCGGCAAAATCGGCTGGCGCCGCCCCTGGTCTCGACCATCGGACCGCATAGTGTGAGCACATAAATCGTGCGTTTTGGCTTTACATCGCACGCGATCTACTCGTACAGTGTGAGTTGGTAACCTTGCTGAAATCGCACAGATATCGCACAGTGTATGCCTGCCTTTACTTGAATCACAGCTTAAATAGTGTTTTGACATCGACAACCCAAGTGCATTTTACCTCAAACTTGCGTCTAGTTAACTTTCTAAAGTAGCAATCGCTTCTCGGGTCGACATTAACACACTGACAAAATTATATTCAGAATTAAAAATATTTTTATACCACTTTTTAATGTGTGATTGTGTAAAGGTTTTCACGAGATACCAACCTTTCGCGAACTTGCTTCCAACACTCGTTCTCATGGAGGCGCGGTGTGCACGGAGGGGAGGGGCTGTGCGCGCGCGAGTATGTGAGAGAGACGCGTGAGTGAGAGACGCAGGGAAATGAAATGCAGCTTAAAGTTTGCTCTATGAAAGACATTGACAAAGACGAAAACTAAGGACATTTAATCTATAATTTTATTTTATTTTACTTAGTTTTGCCAAACACACATTAGCCTACAGTTTTGGTTAGTTATCGTTTTTTTGTAATGCCTCGTTTTTATTTTTATTTCAGTTAACGACGATGTTTTTTCCCACCTAGTTTTCGTTTTTTCGTTGGTTTTCGTTAACGATTATAACCTTACTCACCTTTCCGACAACGTTAAGTCGTCTCACCCGACAACCGCGACAATCTCCTTCTAGTGCCGCTCATGCAGGCTCAGCTCAGGTGCCGGTCGCGTGCAGCGCTGCAGCCACGTAAACAGAGTTTGCCCTTCCCCTACTGACTTTCACTTTCGGACGGGTGCCCGAATATGGAAGTGAATTAGGCTTTGCGATTTTTTTTATCTAGGCCGGAGGTCGGCAACCTGCGGCTCTTTAGCGCTCCTCTAGTGGCTCCCTTGAGCTTTTTCAAAAATGTATGAAAATGGAAACATATTTTTTGTTTTCATATGGTTTCTGTAGGAGGACAAACATGACACATAGGGGAATACTGAGAAAACGCGAGTAAAACAAACGATTACACTAAAGGTTGGACTCGACAGTGTTTCTTACAACTTGTCAAATAAACCTAATCCATGGATATTG
>NW_025953495.1:0-31138 GCF_018812025.1 Megalobrama amblycephala | reverse complement strand
AACTACGGTTCGCCCCCCATTCACTACCCGCTAAACATCTCATAACATTCAGTGCTTTTTTACATTTAGTCAATAACTTTTCTACATGTATATTAAAGTTCAGTTTCTCAACTAACCAAACACCAAGAAACCTTACTACTGATACCTGCTCCAACTGTTTTCCATAAAGAGACAACTTAATTTGAGCATTTTTCTTCTTTGTAAAACATATTACCTGTGTTTTTTCTACTGATATTCGAAAACCCCACTTCTGCACCCACTCTTCAACTTTATTTATTGCTTGCTGAACTTTCTTAACTGTGTATGTTATATTTCTACCTCTTCTCCAAAGTGCACCATCGTCTGCATTATATTGACCTCCCCATCCCTTTAAATATATCATTGATCATTATATTGAATAGAAGGGGGCTACATACACTCCCTTGAGGGGTTCCATTTTCAACTGTATAAACCCTAGAGTATGATGTTCCCACTCTAACCTGAATTGTCCTGTCAAATAAAAAGTCTAATACCCAGTTGTACATTCTTCCTAAAATACCCATATTTTTCATTTTTATTAGTAGTCCTTCTTTCCAAAGCATATCATATGCTTTTTCTACATCTATAAAAACTCCTATAACAGCCTCTTTATTTGTCTGAGCTTTTCTCATCTCTGATTCTAAACACAGTATTGAGTCTATTGTTGTTCTCTTTACTCTCAATCTCATACATAAGTCTATTTACAATCAGTCTTTCCATTATCTTACACATGTTTGAAGTCAGTGCTATTGGTCTGTAGCTTGTTGCCTCTGATCTATCTTTCCCTGGTTTCACTATAGGAACAATTATAGAATGTTTCCATGATTTAGGCAATTTACCTTCTTCCCATATTTTATTATATAATTTTAATATACTTCCAAGTGCTATATCTGATAATTTTCCTATCATGCTATAGCAAATTTCATCCTTTCCAGGAGAGGTTTCTTTTACACTCATTATTGCCCTTTTAAGCTCATACAGAGAGAAATCTTTATTTAAACAATTATTAGTAACTTCACATTTTTTTAGTTATTTCAGGATTATCTCCTTTAACTTTTTCCCTAATATTTTTTTTGCTATTACTGCTATGTATATTATAAAACACTTTAGCTCACCTTATTGCTTTTTCTTCATTTGAAATCGCTACTTCTTCTCCACTTCTTAATGCCGGCATACTTAAATTTTTACGCTGTCCACCCGTTTTCCTAATCATGCCCCAATTATCTGAAATTTGTACATCCCATCCAATATTATTACAATAATCCCTCCAATAATTCCTTTTTGCAGCTTTAATTATTTTTCTTACCAGCGCCTGTGCCCTTTTATATTTCACAAGATCCTCATATAAAAACGATGATTTTACCTTCCTAAAAGCTCTATTTCTTTCTCGAATAGCTACTCCACACTCTTCATTCCACCACGGAACTGCTTTCCTTGTCCTTGTTGTTTTCTTACCTATAATTTCTGTTGCAGTTGCATGAATAATATTACAGACTTTTGTATTATATTCTTCCACATCATATTTTAGATTACCCATAATAATTAATCTCTGACTACAGATATAACTGAATTTTTCCCAATCTGCATTTTTTAACTTCCATCTACTGTATCTATACTGTATCTCCCCTGCTCTATTTTTGAAACTATAATTCCTATACTACATCTTATTGGGTAATGATCACTCCATATCGTTGATTCCTTTAATGCCTTCCATAAACTTACTTCTCTGATACAAATGTAAGATCTACCTTTGACTTATGCCCATTCACAATATTTATTCTTGTACCAGATCCATCATTTATACACACCAATCTATTTTCATCCAGTAACTCTTCGATTATTTTACCAGTATAATCTGTGATTTCACTACCCCATAGCGTACTATGGCTATTGAAGTCTCCACACCACACTACTGTATTACCACTTAATTCTATTATCTCTTCTAATTTATCTTTTTGTAATTTCTTACATGGGTTATAAAAATCTATCACTCCGATACATCTTCCCTCTGTCCATGTTTCTATAATAACTGCTTCAATTTCATTAACATTTATAACTCTATAGCTTATACAATAAATGTTGCTACTCCTCCTCCATTTCCTTCAAATCTGTCCTTATGGATTATTTCATAACCCTGTATTTTAAAATCATGTCTCTTGTATACAAATTATATTTGGTTTTTGTTCTTACTCATCTATATATTTTTGAATTCTTGTCCATTTGCTAGAAGACTTCTTGCATTCCACTGTAAAATTTCAAGTCTCATTATTTATCCATTACTTTTCTGTGTTCCTTGGAAATCTCCTACTAGAGTATCTTGTACTTTCTGTACTGTTATTTCTCTTACATCCAAGTATTTCTCTGCTGCCCTGATTATGATTTTAATCCTTTCCGTTCGACTTGTTGTCTGAGCTGAACAGTTAACCACCTCTGCCATAAATGTTACAAACTTGATGTTGCATTGATTGTTTCCTTTGTGGCTAGCCATACTGTCTGTTTTTTCATTTAGATCTAAAGTTTCACTATTCTTCACTCTTTTAATGGCTTCAGCATATGTTATCCCCTCAGTTATCTTGATATTCTGTACCTTCACTGCTCTTTTCCTTACTTTACAGCCCTCATATGCTGCACTATGTTCTTCCCCACAATTGCAACACTTCAATTTCGCATTTTCTCCACACTCTCCATACTGGTGTTCTCCTCCACATTTGCCACATCTTTGTTTACTTTTGCATACAGCAGCCACATGCCCAAATCTTTGGCATTTATAGCACCTCAACGGAGGTGGAACATATTCTCTTACATTGAAGCTCATATATCCAACCATCACCCTTACTGGCAGTGCTTCTTCTTCAAACTGTATCATTACAGATAAACTGTCTCTTTTCAGTCCGTCCCTTGTGAATTGCAGCCGCTTCACCTTGCTAACCTTAGCATTTGATACATTTCTTTTAATTTCTTCTTCAGTCACTTCTGTAGGAATACCATATACTACCCCTCTAACTGCTCTTCTTTCTTTCCAGCTCGAACATTTAACTGTGTATCATGCCAGTGATTTTATTTACAATGCCTTTACTTTCTGTGCTTCATCTTTGCATATAACCTTATGCTTCCATCTTGCAATGTTTTGGCATACACAATGTTCCCTAGTTTGCTCTTTAATGCTTCACTTATCTTTAATGGGTTACTTGATTCTGGTGATTCAAATGTAACGATGACCTTGTGTCCCTCATTTATTTTTATATCTTTCCGTATGCTTACCTCTTTATGACTATCTGAGTTTTGTTGATGTATTTTCTTCCTTTTACTATTTACTAGACTATTTACTTTTACTTACTATTTACTTTTCCTATTTCATTCTACCTCCTTCTTCCATCCAATCCACTTCCTGCTCACTTCCTGATTCAACATCACTTCCTACCATCATCACTCCAGTCACAGTTCAGTGTTGCCCTTCTGCCTCAGTGCATGAGAGTTGGCAACCAACTCTCTGATTAATCACAGTGGCTCCGCCCTAACGACTGCTTGATTGCCTGTGAGTGCGAAATCAACCTGTTCTGATTTATTAAGAGCATTTAAATAACACTGGCAGATGATTCAAAGTTAAGCTGTAGAGCATTTGAACAGTGTGAATTTTAAAGTACTGTTGGGTTTTTGAAAGAGACCCTGGATTTCTGTCTAGTCTTGGATGACTGCTATTCATGGCTGTGAGAGAGATTTGTGTTTGGAAAGGGCTCATTTTAGCCCTTTTCCTCTTTGCTGTTGAAGGACAGAAAAAGCCGTAAGTACCATGAGTTTTGAAGTGAACAGAAGGGGTCTAATGTTCGTGCTGGTTTAGTCTTAAAGATGGCAAAATGACTCAAGCTTTAGTTGCATGTTAATGTGCATTAGTCACATTGTACTTTAGCCATCTAGTGCTCAAGTGATTAAATATAAATAAGATCCAACTGTTCAACTTTTCTTGTGCTCTTATTTTGACCATGGCAGCCCAGTGTTGCCAAATCTGTGGTATCCATGTGCATGTTTTTTTTTTTCTGCATGCTTGTCCCATCCAGATAAGCAAACCCAACTACTTACAACTACACCTGCCCACTCCAACCCACCCCCTGATGGAGAATCACTCTGGGCTAGTTTTGATCTGCAACCCTGTTAATCCAACATCTACATGTTCTGGCCTGATTCCATTTTGGTCTCAACCTAAATTTTGTTTACACAGGTCATTCATGGTGACATTCCCTGCAGTGATTGAGTCTGGATCTGATGCCAAATTGTGTGCAACTCTTCTGAATCCACAAGAGCATCTTACCATGACTGTTTCTCTGCTTGATGACAAAAATGGAATGACTGAACTTGTGAACGTGTGCTCTACGATGCCATTTCACCGCTGCTTTGATTTCAAGGTCTGTTATTAGATGCATGTGGCTTTTTCATCTGGCTCGTTTGTTTTACTGAATTTCTCTGCAGGCTCCTCGAGTAGATGGAGAATCAGTGCAGAATCTGAAGGTAGAAGTTCAAGGGAAGGTCTTCAGAGCGACCGAAGAGAGGAAAGTCATGTTCAAGTCTTACCTACCTTTGACCTTCATCCAAACAGACAAACCCATCTACAATCCAGGACAAACAGGTGAGCTGTGAATGAATCTTTGGATGACTCTTAAGCTGTGCACACACTTAATGATTGTAAGGCCAATTATGAATGTAAATTGACGCTTATGAGTTATGACTGATCACACTCAAATGCTTCCAGTCAGAGCCAGTAGTGTTCAGTCTGCGATTACATTCGGTGTTCAAATTCCATGTGCAAGTATGTAAATCCGCTTCAGTTGCAGGAAACAATCGCTGTGTTAAGCACAGTCTTAGAATGTTTTAGCTAGTCGTTAAATGTGCCCAGAATTGGGTGTAGAAAGTCAATTGCGCTACGAGTTATCGCTTTCAAGTGCATTATGCAACAAACGTATGTTGGTGTTTTCGCAGTGAATTTCAGAGTTGTCACCATGGATGACCAACTTGTTCCTCTTGATCAGATGGTAAGGTCTAGCCATGAGCAAACCGTTCATTTTTATATTGCTACATCAATGTTTGTGCTCTTCAATTCTTAATATTTCCCTTCTTGCAGTACAATCTGGTCGTGGTTGAGGTGAGCGTTCTGATGCAAGTCTTTTTAATAGAGCTTTTTGTACTTGATTGTATTTCTCTGAGCTGTTGTTTTTAATAGGACAATAATAATAACCGGATTGGTCAGTGGACCAATGTTTCCTCAACGGGGTGGATATTGCAGCTTTCGCACCAGTTGAACTCGGAGGCTCAGATAGGGATGTACACCCTAAAGGCTTTTATTGGTGACCGAGAGATCTCCCAGGTTTTTGAGGTGAAAAAATATGGTAAGTTGAGCACTCTGTGCAACAGTACAACATATCAGAGTTCTTAATCTGAAGCACTGTTTCTGGTTTAGTTTTACCCAAGTTTGACGTGACTGTAAACACGTCACAGACATACAGTGTTGCAGATGTGGGACTAAAAGTTGAGGCTTGTGCCAAGTAAGTGAGGCTTTTATTTTCTTGTCTTGTTTGTAGTCTATTCTTGATCTTGTGACAATTTTCCCAGATACACATATGGCCAACCTGTACCTGGTCAAGCATTGGTGGAAGTGTGCCGTGATCCACTTCCATATGTTCCAGACGTGACCCGTCTGTGCCTGAGTAAAACCGCAAAGGTGTGTAACTCCTGCCTTTTAGTGGAGGGTTTTTCTTCTGCTTGTGCTTGACTTAAATGTGACTCTGTTCTACCAGATGAATGCCACGGGATGTGCCTCCTTTACCATCTCAACTTCAGTGTTTTTCAACACCAAATTTGAAAATAGTCTTCAAGATTTGTTTGTTGTGACTGTGAATGTCACTGAGGAGGGAACAGGTGAGCTATTGTCTAAACTGAACCAACAGTATGTGTATGGAGGATGTTGACTTGGTGGGTTTTTTTTTTTTTTTTTTTTTTTTTTTTTTTCCCTCAGATGTAGTAATGTCAAAATCTGCAACCGTGTCCATTACATTTGAAGTTGGCAAGGTCACATTTGTGGACCTCCCTGATTATATTGAACCTGGGTCAAAGATTAATGGAAAGGCAAGTAAAATTTATCCCTTGTCATAGCCTTCTCATTGGTTCCGTTTCCTAACCGAGATCTTTCCTGACAGATTACAGTGTCTCGTTTCGATGGGACTCCATTTGTGAAAAAAGCTGTGTATCTCCTTAATGGTAACGACAACAAACCGCTGCTAAATCTGACCACAAACCAAAAGGGACTGGCCACATTCTCTCTCAACACTGCTAAACTTCCTAAAGCGGATCTGAATCTGGTGGTATGATTCGCTCATATTTGTGAAATGTAGACTTCTTTCAATCACTCTTGCAAAAACCCATTGCATTCCTTGCTCCCCAGGCTAGTGCGACTCCAGGGCTTCTTTATAGTTACAAATCGCCATACTTCACTACAGATACGAGGGTTGTTCGGCTTCTCCAACCTGATTCTCCCAACAACCCATCACTTAGTGAACTGACTATAGTGACGCTTGAGCAGCCACTCAAATGTGGTGCTACTTTTCCAGTGACCGTGAAATATTCTTTTGTTGGGGAGTCTGGTGACTACAGTGCTGATGTCGTCTATATGGTGAGTGAACGTGTGGTGGGTGTTGGACCAAAAAAAAAAAAAAAAAAACCCATCTTCAACTTTGTCTTCTGTCAGGTCTTGTCCAGAGGCGTGATCGTCCTCCATGGATTTAAGACCGTCAAAGCGAAGGCTTCTAATAAAGTCACGAGCGGCTCCGTGTCATTCCAGCTGTCTGTTGGTGTTGATATGGCTCCAGCAGTGCAGATTCTGGTCTACTGTGTTCTGCCCAGTGAGAATGTAGTTGTTGTTAGTGCATCTTTTGACACTGAAGCATGTTTCCAAAACAAGGTATGTACACTAGCTATTTTTGGCTTCAAGTGGGGAATGGTGACGTGTCCTACAGCGTGTTACTCCTTGTTCCAGGTGTCTCTGCAGTTCTCTCCCGCTACAGCTGTTCCTGCTGAGGGAAACGTTTTGACGGTCTCTGCTCAAGCAGGATCTCTGTGTGGCCTCAGCGCTGTAGATCAAAGTGTCTGGATACTGGAGCCAGGAAGACGTCTGAGTCCTAAAATGGTATCAATTTGCAGATTTAAAGTCCCCCTGTAGTAACAAAGTTGGACTTTGAATCATTAAAATCCCTTGATGACTCTTTGGGGTGGGGGGGTGGGAGAACAACCAATGAAGCACAGACCTACAACAACCTCATTATACACAATGAATATTAATATATGAGCACGGAGAGAAAGACCACATTCTCCCATGCACAAGGGAGAAATGTGAAATAATATATAATAGAGCTAATAATGGGCTACTTTGATTACATTTACGAGCACTGCAGTCTCAAAAATCAGTCTTGCCTATTAGAATAATTGTATTGTCGCGTTCAGAGAGGCTACACCACTGTATTGGTGTCCAGTTTGTACATAATTCATTTGAAGAAGACTTGATGAAATATGTGCATAACTATACAGTGCTGGTTAATAACTTTAAACAGATACTTTATTCTGTATGAGCTATGTGCCTATGGCTAGTGTGCACGTGGCTAGTGTTATTAAACTCATCGCCGAGCATATGCGCACTCAGCCTGTATATCATAAAAACAATCGTATTTTTCATGTGTTCGTATTCAAACTCCAGTTCTGACCGCATCGCGAGCAAAATACAAACACGTGCTGCTGTGCTGAAGGAAACACAGCCTATACGGCTCGCGTGTTTTTAAACGAGCAGGCAGAGGAGAATGAACAGCACTTTTGTGACCATTTGAATTCTCCACTGTAATGCGATCTCACGCAAACATTTTCCATTTGTGCTGGTAGATTGTTTTACTGTAATCCACATGCGCACAAACCTCTGCTCTGGTCGCGTCGCAGGAAAATGCATTTTGTAGCACTGCGGAAACGGTCTGTTGTCAGAGACATATGTTCGAGGCGAGAGTGATACTTCCTCGTGCATAATACTGCAATTATAATTGTATGCATACTACAGTGCAGTGATTGGATTGAATGAGCTTTGTCATGAATGTATATGTCGAGAATCTACGTCAGCATGTTCGAAAGTACACTATGGCGTCAGATTTTGTGATGTTGCTCCGACTCAGCTTTTCAAACAGGAAGACAGAAATTGCTCTGAAAAATGCAAATAAGTGAAATATAGTTATGAATGACATGAGTACCTTTTTAGTGTTTTCAATGATGTGCAGCCTATACATCTGTTTACATCTCAAGTGTTTTGGGGTTTCATGACCCTTTAAAATGGCTTGAATGTATACCTTTGCCTCATTTAATATACACTGATCTATGACTATGCTAAATATCCCTGCCTCCACTCACTTGTACAAGCTCAGACAAGATCCACTCAGTCAAGTTACTGAGGTAAACGCTGCATGATGCCATCAGTTTTTACAATGTCCAATGCATAATGGTAACTTATGATTAGCCTTTTGACTTATCAAATGGCTAATTTGATTTTTTTTTTTTTTTTTTTTTTTTTTTTAAACCATATTCTCATTCAGGAGTTGGACAGCTGCTTTCTAACAATTGGTACCCTTAGAAACCCTTTGAACAACTCTGAACGACAGTGG
Organism: Megalobrama amblycephala; assembly: GCF_018812025.1. NCBI lineage: Eukaryota > Metazoa > Chordata > Actinopteri > Cypriniformes > Xenocyprididae > Megalobrama > Megalobrama amblycephala. The sequence goes on along the minus strand of NW_025953495.1, from coordinate 22,442 downwards.
AGAGGCATAGTTCATGACATTTGTAATATGCATTATACATCTGCCATATGAAAAATCATGGAGATTTAGCAATATCAATGGAAAAATATAGCAGGATAACATTAAGACTCCTTGGTTACAAGGTAGTTTGACATCTGAAACATGAGTAATTTCTGACTGTCTAGTTTGCTGCAGTTAAGGATGTTAAAACCCCAGATAGACATGAACAAGTTCCTAACTTCTCACCACGGGGTCTTTAAATTCTTACTGGACTTGACTGACCTTCAGGTTCAGCTTTAGAATGAAGAATCCTGATTGATCAGTTGGACAAACTTGTGTTGTGATTATGTGATTTATACTTAAACTTCCTACTTGAACCTCTTAACTCTTCCATCCAGATAGTGGAATTCTTTTTACTGTTTCTATTATGCAATTTTTTTTTTTTTTTTTTTTTTTTCTTCATGTAAAAGCACTTTGAATTACCATGGTGTATGAAATGTGCCTTGCAGCAGCTTTAGTGTACATTTTTACATGTAACATTTTAAACTTTGTGACTGTAATATACCAACAATTAATGCTATGTAATGCATTTTAAAGATTCCAGAAACATTACTATCTTGTCCCATTTCCCCTTGGTCCCAGGTGTTTGACTTGCTCCCAGTGCGATCACTATCGGGTTACCCATACAGTGTTGAGGATGAGCAGGAGTGTACTTTTCGACCCCGTCGAGCTGCTCGTGCAAATTTTGACTTCATTCTTCCTCCAAATCGTGGCCCTTTTGTTCCTACAAATAAAGCTTACACAACCTTCAAGGTACAAAGCCATTTATGACCATGTAGTCACTGAGGAATATGCAGTAACTGATTTGAACTTGGGCTTGTTTTGACTTGTTACCATGACAGAGCCTGGGAATGAAAGTCGCAACAAATCTCGCTGTACGAGCCCCTCCGTGCTGGCGGCATCGGCCCGGCTTGCCAATGGGTTGGTTTATGAAGTGTCATTCAGTAAAATGTATTGCCTTTTGAACTTTTCTTGAGTTTTGGGAGGTATTCCAATTTCTTTGCATCTACAAGCATAAGATTTAACACCACACAATTGGTATGTAGTGTATGCAGAAAGTAAGAACTTCTATTTCAGTGAACTAACTGTAGCTCTTTTAGCCTTGGAAAGGCTTGAAGCCCCTGACGTGGTGGTGGCTGCTGCTCCTGCTCCTCCAGAAGCCAGAAGTGATGGAGAAATGCGCTCTGTTAAAGTAACTGTCAGATCTTACTTTCCAGAAACCTGGATCTGGCAGCTTGTTCAAGTGGGGTTAGTGAAGAATCTCTTGTTGCATCTCGTTTAGTTCTTCTGTTCCCCTTATTTCTCTCTCCTGTACTTTAGAGCTACTGGATCCACACAAGTTCCCCTCATGGTTCCTGACACGATCACCACATGGGAGACAGAGGCGTTCTGTCTGTCCTCTAAAGGTCTCGGTCTGGCTCCTCCTGCTCAGCTGACGGTCTTCCAGCCCTTCTTCCTAGAGCTCTCCCTGCCATACTCCATCATCCGTGGGGAGACTTTTGAGCTGAAGGCCACGGTCTTCAGTTACCTGTCAAAGTGCATCATGGTCAGTCATGGTTTATTTTCCTCTTTATTAGGGGTGCAACTATGAATTTTGGCCAATACCAAATTCATGGCCTTCTAATCATCCCCATTAAATGATTGGCTTCATCACTGTCTCCAATAAGCTGTGTGGTGGGTGATTGGGGGCAATATGGCCGTCGCCGCATCCCGCTGGATGTTGTGCATTTGGTTAAGGAGATTTCCCCAGTCCATATGTAACGCACTTTGAGTACCCAGAAAAGCGCTATAGAAATGTAACAAATATTAAACTACAATGCTATGCATACGACAGTCCCAATCATGGCTTTTAATGTGTTGCTGTTTGGGCATGAGTGCTGAAGAGTTGAATGAGTACCAGGAGTCAGAGCTTTTCTAGTGGCTTTTACTCTAAACCTGTCATGAGATTAAGTCAATGTCAAGTTTGTAAAATAGCCAATCACTACAAAGTGATACAAGTGTATGTAAATTTGACTGTTCTGGTCAGAATGTGCTCATGTTCTGGATGCACTCCCCACAAAGACATGCTAAAACGCATTGGCAAATAAACCCAGAGAAGTCAGTTTTGGTACAACTAGTGTTCTCATGCATGACCGTCCCAATCATGGTTATTAGTTTGTGTAACTCAAACGTATTCTAACCAAGATTAATCGCATACGCGCACTAAACAATATTACATCTTAGAATAGCACAACATTGAATACACAAGTGAACTTGATTGTGCTAGTCATGGTGTACCTCTGGATTTATATCAGATCAATAACAAATCTATATTCCACTTATTGGCACTGTGCATCCCTACTTAATGGCTCTATATAGAGGGTAATGTGTCTTTTGCTCCATGTATTGTTTCATTGGCAGGTTAAAGTAACTCCAGCTTCATCCACGGCCTTCACTCTTGGATCATCTAAGGGGCCATATTCATCTTGTCTTTGTGCTAATGGTAGAAAGACCTTTAAATGGGTTCTCACCGCTTCTGTTCTTGGTCAGTTTTGGACTGTCTCTCTAGTTTTAAAGTGCAAGTGTTACGTCTTGGTTGCTAACTGTCTGTCACTGCAGGACCTGTCAATGTGACAGTCAATGCTTCAGCTGAACCGTCCCGTACTCTATGTGGAACTGAGACTGTGACTGTGCCGAAAAGAGGACGTGTTGATGTAGTCACTCGAAGTCTACTCGTCCTGGTGAGTGTTAACCAGCTGCCTTGAGTTTGATCATGGAGATCATGCGGTTACTGATGTGGTGTTACTGCTTTTTAGGCTGAAGGAGTTGAGAGGACCAATGCCCAGAGTTGGTTATTATGCCCAAAGGGTTTGTTTGCAATCAATGTTTCCCAAACACCTTCTCCTTGTACAGCCAAACATTAACCTAATGCTCAATGCTAATCTGTTCTATTTGGCCGGTAGGAAATGTTCTTTCTGAAGACGTGACTCTGACGTTTCCAACAAATGTGGTTCAGGGATCAGCCAGATGCTCCGTTTCAGTCCTTGGTAAAGCATTTTCACTGAGAATACTGACATGTTACATTTTTCCAGAATAACTTGCTTCTGATGTGGGTTTTATGCTTGACCTCTTATAGGGGACATAATGGGTCGTGCGCTGAAGAATCTGGATAAGTTATTAAGGATGCCGTATGGCTGTGGAGAACAGAATATGATTGTTCTTGCTCCCAATATCTACATCTTGCTGTACCTGGAAGTCACGGGTCAACTCACCGCAGCCATCCGAGAGACTGCCATTGGCTACCTTCGAAGCGGTATGGATGACCAAATCCTCTTTAAATAAAAAAAGGACTAAATTCCAAGGCGGTTTAGTCCTGGGGCCTGTTTGATAAAACGAGTATACCAAATAACCCAGGCTGATTTCCGTAAATCTGATTGTCAGTTGATTTGGTTCAAAATGAGACAAACTGATGAGCCTAGCTTATTTGGCAAACTTGTTTTATGAAATGGGGCCCCTGCTCTTGCCTCATACACTCCCTTCCTGACCAATTTACATGTGGCTTTTGACCTGAACAGGATACCAAAGACAACTGAACTACAGGCACAACGATGGCTCATTCAGCACATTTGGTTATGATGAATCAAATACATGGTGAGTTTGACAGTTCTCTTGTGTAATCCGTCATGACACCAGCAGTTTGTAAGTTTCAGTTTGTCAACTCCATGGCCAGGTTGACTGCCTTTGTCGTGAGGACTTTTGGTCTAGCCAGGCAATTTATCTTCATCGATCCACATGTCCTGCAGAGTGCAAAGGATTGGTTGATCAGCAAGCAGGGTTCAGATGGTTGTTTCATTCAGCAGGGAACTCTGCACCACTATGACATGAAGGTGCATTACTTGTCTTATATGCCCCCAACAAATAGGCTTGGTGCGGAGTTCCTGTAAATCAATTAATTTTTTTTTTTTTTTTTTTTTTTTTTTTTAAGGGTGGCGTTGGGGACAGTGTGACCATGACCGCCTATGTTGTTGTATCACTGCTTGAACTAGGCATCCCTGTCACAGTAAGAGCATCAGCAACTTGTGGATAACCTTCCTGTTCAGGCTGTCATAATTTGTTTTTGTTCTTTCCTTTAGGATCCCGTCATCACCAATGCTCTGTCATGCTTGAGGCCTGTCGTTGGTAACCTGGGAAATACTTATGCCACTGCTCTGCTGGCCTACTCCTTTAGTCTTGCTGGAGAGACCAGCACTCGATCACAGCTTCTAACTGCCTTGAACAACAATGCCATTTCCGAAGGTGAAATTTCACTTGCCTCCTGATGTTGCTTCATCAGGTTTTGTCATCAACTTGCTCTCCTCTGTCTTGCCTTTTAGGCACTAAGCTCCATTGGTCTCAGACTTCATCTGGTGATACTCTGGCGGTGGAGATCAGCTCTTATGTGCTTTTAGCGGTTCTCACTGAACAGCCTCTCTCAACAGCAACTCTGGGCTATGCTAACCGCATTGTCAACTGGCTCATGGCCCAGCAGAATCCCTATGGAGGCTTTTCCTCCACCCAGGTACCTCTGATGACCAAACATGAGCTCAATCATTTATGAGTGGAGTTTTTGATCTGGTGCTTGTTTTTTAGGACACTGTGGTGGCTCTTCATGCTCTGTCTGTGTATGCTGCTAAAGTATTCAGCTTGGACGGCTCCAGCACTGTTACTGTACAGTCCTCGGTGGCAGGAGGAGAGTCTTATAGCTTCACCGTGAATCGGGACAACAGGCTGCTGTTTCAGGAGATGCCGCTGAAGAACGTTCCTGGCAAATATAGTGTTAAAGTGTCAGGATCTTCCTGTGTGGCTGTGCAGGTCGTTATCTTCATCCCCTCCATTTCTGTGTTCGGACTGATTACTGAGCTCTGAGCCCTCTCCCTGTATAGCACGCCAAATGTTTACCAATTTACTTGACTGACTTGTAAGTGAACTTGTGAATTCTCGTTTGCTCTGAACTACTGTAGGTTGCATGTTTTTACAACATCCCAACACCCGTTAAAGTCCCCAAAACGCTAAGTGTCGAAGCAAAGGTGAAGGCAGACTGCCAACCACTGGGAGTCAATCTCCTCTTGAGCTTCACTGTGATGTAAGAATAGTTTTGGCTTTGTCCTGAAACAAGCTCATGTTTGACTCCTACAAAAGGAAGCTGTTCTTGCTCCTGTTGACTAAACCCCTTTATTCCCTTATCACCCTCATTCAGGTACAATGGTGCAAAAGCAAGCACTAACATGGTTATTGTAGACATTAAGCTCCTGTCTGGCTTTACGGCAGATACGTCACTGGTTCGTATGTTTTAATATTCAGAAAGTCTGATTGGCTTCAAGCATCTTGGGATGTAATTTATGTAAACAATGGTCTTTCCCCTCAGCTGGGGTCTTCACCCCAAACATTTGCCCCACTAGTGGAGCGGGTTGATGCTGGAGCTGATGGTGTCCTAGTGTATCTGAAGGAGGTGAGACTGTGTATTGGGTGTATTCAGGGGCTGTCATCTTGAGTACGGTCTATGTACTACTCAGCTTTTCCGTCTTAGGTTCCCAAAGGCGTCCCCATGACTTACTCTTTGAAGCTGAATCAGGTTCTTGCAGTGAATGATCTCAAGCCAGCAGTCATCAAGGTTTATGACTACTATCAGACAAGTATGCTTGCATCTTAATTGTTTTGCTCTTGCTAAGTTCACTGAATATGATCCAGCTCATTTCCTGTCCCTCTTTTAGGTGATGCATTTGAGACGACCTACACTTTCTCCTGTCCAATATGCCTGCATTGAATAAAATGGATTTCATACAAGTCTTTGTTTTTGTTTTTCTTTCAAAGTTAAAGATGAAATGCTCCTGTAGCTAAATGCTCCTGTAGCTGTAGTGGATTTCTCAAAGGTGCTTTTCCAAACACTTTGCAGAGTAATGGCCTAATCTGTGTAAATAAGGTTATAATTCATAGTTTGGATGGAAAATGGGTTGAAACTAGTATACACTTTGCAGGTGACATTCACTAACAAATTTACAAGCCCTATTTCGATTGTTTTAAAAAAAAAAACTTCATATATTCAGTTATAGACCAATATCTAATACAGCTAGTTTTGCAATGCCAAACCAAGAGGAAATTCAATTCACATTTGTATAGCGCTCTTCACAATATCGTTTCAAAGCAGCTTTACAGAGAATGCATGTCAAAATTACAATATTAGAAGAATGCAGTTAGCAAATTGTGCAATTTACAAACACGGTTAGAATTTAGGAAATAAACATACAAATACTGGAGTGTTTAGTGTGGTCACTCAATGAGAAATTAAGAGAAGGTAAATTGAACTGTGGATAACTGCATCTTCTAAAGTGACAACAGCCTAAAGCTACTGCTGTTTATCTAAGAAGACTAAAAGTCACCTGCATTTGAGTAACTTTAAAGGATTAAGTTATTCAAGCATCAGATGGCTGTTTTAAGGCAGTGACAGGTGCATTACATTTCTAATAATCCAACCAATAGGATTGGTGTTAGACCATTGTTCTAAATCGGTGTTGTAGTGGAGTTGATGTGACTAACTGCCTACATTGTTGAACTGCTAGCTGTCTCCATCAGACATTCAAGTCTGTGACAAGCACAAACTTTTTTTTTTTTTATTGGAGTAATGAAGCTGTCCTACATCTCAGTTTTGTGCTTGGAAAACAGCTACATGCCAAAATGTATAGGCCTGAATGAGTGTTTGCAGTCAGTGGGGTATTTCCACTGGTCTCTCTGCGAGCACCATTATGTTACTGTAAGAACTTTAGTGCTACTGATGTTCTCGTCATCCTCAAACAGCGAGAGACTGACTGACGGTGCGTTGGCACGAAGCGAACAGGGAAGAGCAAGCTTTTTCAATTCACACACATGTCCTTTGCAGAAGTCTTTCTCGTCAAAAAACCTGATGCACATAAATTCTCCTTCCCCTTCATATCTGTCACAATTTAAATGCATGCTTTACTTTTGCAGTTTAAATAAACTTTACATCTCACATAATGTATTTCAATGGTGCATCTTGCTTTATATATTTTTTTAATTAACCAAACTTTAACAACATATAGGCAGATACCTCCAGTGCAGTTGATGACGCTATAAAGTGAAACGCTAAAGGGAGTGAGGATATCATTTCACTTTATTTATTAAGGACAATGCACAGAAAAACATTAGTCCCAAGTAGAGAGAAGATGCTCTGTACCAGATTTAGCTATTAGCTAATTTCCATCTGTAGTCCTTGGGCAGGTCACTAGATGAACAATTTATCTAAAAAAAAAAAAAATCTAGCATACACAAGTTTCATAAAAACAATACTGTCTAAAGTTACCATGAGCACTTTAGTTCAGCAATAACAACAACAGTTAAATTAAATTCATCAGTAAGACTCCCCACTAAAAATACACAATTTCAATTCAACAATAACACTAGCCACTAAAATAGTCAAGTCAAGTCACCTCTATTTATATAGCGCTTTTTACAATGCAGATTGTATCAAAGCAGCTTTACATTAATAACTGGTACATAATTTTTGCTCTTCAAGAATAGTGTCAATGCAGGCAGATCAAAACACTGTTCCAGCTCTTATTTGATAAATGATAATATTGACATTAATGTTAATGTTGACATGTCTGTTTGCTCAATAGCCATTGTTTTAACCAATATGAAAAAGTATGAAAAACTTCAAATTTTATCTTTTCTCTCCCATCCTGAAGGGGTGGAGCTAAGACGTGAGAAAGGAAGTGAGGAAAGGAAAAGAGCATGCACAAATAAGAATTGAGAAGCATTTAGGAAAACAGCACGGTAGGCAATATGCATTTAAGTATATAAATACAGGAGGACGACTTTAGTCATTTGTATTTGCCACAATTCCTGCTACCAGCTGGTGGCGCTATGACTGCAACTAAATTTTGCTGAGAGACTTCAGGTAGGGCACTTATCAAATGTGAAGTTTTAGGCAGATTGGACATTGTATGATTGAGTTACAACAACTTCCTGTTTCGTGATGATAATAGCATGCTTTAGCATTCAGATAAGTGTTGCTATCATAATTTAGAATGTTTGTAACATGTTTAGCACTGTATAATTTAGTATGTTGCATCACAGTGTTAAAGGATTAGTCCACTTTTAAATAAACTTTTCCTGATAATTTACTCACCCCCCATGTCATCCAAGATGTCTGTGTCTTTCTTTCTTCAGTCGAAAAGAAATTAAAGTTTTTGATGAAAACATTGCAGGATTTTTTTTTTTTTTTTTTTTTTTTCATATAGTGGGGTTCAACGGGCACAGTTGAAGGTCAAAATTAGTTTCACTGCAGCTTCAAATTGTTCTACACAATCCCAGATGAATAAGGGTCTTATCTCGTAAAACCATTGCTCATTTTCTGAAAAAAAAAAAATTAAAATTATATATATATAATAAAAATGATATATATATAAGTTTTAACCATAAATGCGCATCTTGAACTAGCCCTGCGTCCCAATGCCCATACTATCCATCCTAAATAGTATGTGAGATTAAAATAAGTGTGTCCCAAAGCATAGTATGTTGAAAAGAGTATGCCAAAAGTCCCCGGATGGTCTACTATTTCCAGTAGATTTTCGAAGTGTGGATCCATCCACACTATAAAGGCTAATATTGCCCACAACCCATTGCGCTTTGGACAAGGATTCAGTTCAGAACTACAAACACGAGTAAAAAGTGTTAAAAAACTACAAAACATGGCGGATATGCGCGACTGACGCTAAGATCTTTTGAGTGACTAATAATCAGTTCAACCTAATAGAAAATATATATTTAATGTTATCTGTGTTATTTTTTTTCTGCAAATACCAATGTGGACTTTTATAAAGATCCGATTGGCCATTGACATTTAAATGCATCATTATGCATTAATATGAGGAGAGTTCTCCACATGAAAGACTCGCGACTGCATATCAGCGTGCTGCATTTCTCTCCGATACGGTAGGAAATTAGCTAAATGAAATGTGGAGGATGTAAGATGATTGACAGGGCAGTTTACGGTGACTGGATGCGACAGAGAGAAAAGATGCGACTGTATGACGTGATAGTATGTCCCAAAGCTTGTCTACTCTTTTGCTACACGGGGCTCCCAAGATGGCAGCGTTGTAGGAGGAAGTGTGCTTGTCGCTCTGCGAGCAATTTCGAAGGGTTTATGATATTACTGCCATTTTTTTAAATAATTTGATGGCAGAACCTTAAAAAGGAGAGGAGGGGAAGAAAAAAAAAAGAAAAAAAAAAAAAAAACGATCATATAGCAAGACGTAGTAATTGTAGGCTACCACGAATGCCCAAGTCTAAAAAGAAAAAGAGGAACACTGAAAGTTCAACGATTTCTCTACACGTGCCGCTAAACATGGAAGATAACCAGTCTCAAGAGTCGGTAGCCCAGAATCCTTTGAGTGGAGACGAAATGTGCTGGTATGAAACCACCCCAGAGCCATTGTCAGACACCGATTTATTTCCCATTTTGGCGGTGGAGACACCAGAGAAGCCTGCCAAGAAAAGGAATCGTGAATCTCAGTCAGGTGGGCGAAACTGGGAGACGGCTAATGCTGAACTCATGGAGGCGATACGAGCCATGACCAGCAAGCAGGATGAAACACTCCGGAGAGTCTCTGCTATAGGCATAACTACTGAAGCTACTTCCAAACGTGTTGAGGAGCTGACAACAACTGTCAAACAGCTTTCACTGGATGTTCAACAACACAAGCAAACACTGGAGAAAATGAAAGTTGCCAATACAAAGCTCCAAGAAGAAAATAAGCACCTGAGAGAAGCTGTTGCTGAGTGTCAACGCTACAGTAGAAGGTGGTCGCTTAAGATGCACGGCGTAAGGGAGTCAAGAGATGAAGACATCAGAGGCAAGATAATCGACATCCTTGGGAAAATGGCACCAAAGCTTCGTGAAGACTTAAAACAAGGCATTGACATCGTCCATCGCGTGGGGAAACTGAGAGATGACGGCGCTGCGAGATCAACTATAGTTTTGTTTGCCTTGCGTCGCCTTCGTGATGCCGTCTGGAAAGAAGCTAAAAACTCTCAGTATCTGCAAGAGAATCGTCTCAGGATTACCGAAGCTCTTTCTCCGGAGGACAGAACGGCTCGGGAGAAGCTCTGGCCTTTGATCAAGAAGGCGCGTGAAGAAGGGAAAAAGGCTTCATTCCGAGGTGCTTCGGCTGTCATCAATGGAAAAGTTATTGACTGTCCGGAATAGCCTCGTTGGCTGAGCATCTTCTTTTACCAAGCCATAGGTAGGCATGAACACTCTGCCAGCGCCCGTTACAGATTGGGATGGTTGAGCACTTAATACTAGTGCTACCTTAACAGATTTTACTTTGGTTTTTTTGTTGTTGTTTTTTCTTCTCTTCATACAACTATGTATTATCTCCTTGTCGGGCTTTAAATGAGATCATGTCGGTTTCATTTACTATAAGTGCAGCCGTCTTGAACGTTCTTGTTTCTAAGTTGACGGCTACTTGTACAACAGGATTCTTGCTATTTTAAGGCAGGTTATCATCACCTTCTTGTAAGGTCTTTGCATACTTTTTGCGTTCAATAGCACTTTCAGGTAATTTCTGTTCTATATCTCTGTTCCTTTATGGACTTTTTGTTTAAACGTTTTAATGTCTTGTCTTTAAATGTGAGAGGTATTCGGGACTTAACAAAAAGGAAAGCATTATTTTTATTCTGTAACAGGTCTGATGCTGACTTGATTTTATTACAGGAAACGCACTCTTGTGACTCTGATACAAGGTTCTGGAAAGCTCAATGGGGTAATGTTGTTCACTTTAGTCATGGTTCTAATCATTCTGCGGGTGTCTCAATCCTTGTGCATGGTTTCAAGGGGGATATTTTGGAAGTTGTGCCCTCTAGTGACGGAAGATAATAATAATAGTTAATAATAGTTAAGCAGGACAATACAGTTTTCGTCGTTTGTAATGTATATGGATTTAATTCACACTTTGACAACAAAAACTTATTCAATACCATTACTGGCAAGCTAAGGGATCTGAGGGGAAAATACGTAAATGCCTTTATAATTCTTTCTGGGGATTTCAATGAATGCCCTGACGAAATAGAGGATAGATACCCACCTAGAGCGGCTCGCTCCTCCCAAGGAAGTGATTTAATCTCTTCTCTGTGCTCAGAACTATCCTTGACTGATGCTTGGCGTTTTTTTAACCCAGGCATCCAAGATTTCACCTGGAGTAATAGAAGTCTAACTTTGAAGTCGATAATTGATTTATTTTTGGTTTCTTCTTCTGCTCTTCAATTTGTTAATGAGGTTAAACATGTTTATGCACCCTTTTCGGACCACAACTTAATTATTTTGAAACTAGGCTCCATTGACCCGCAATCGGGCATAAGAGGTTATTGGAAATTTAACAATACTCTTTTGAGTGACGACTCCTTTAATGAATCTGTTAAGCTTCTAGCGAAAGAGATCTTCGAGATTGACATTAATAATGGACATAAGAAAAAGTGGGAGTACTTCAAGTATAAAATTAGACAATTGGCTATAAAAAGATCTAAGGAAATAAAGAAAGAAAAATATAAGTCAGAACATGTCTTGATGAATAAGTTAACTCAATTAATGTCAAAAGGAAACATTAACCCAGAAGAAGAAATTGAGCTAAAAGCCATCCAAATTCAGATAGACCAAATATATACAGAAATGGCAAAGGGGGCATTTATTAGATCAAGGGCTAAGTGGCTGGAAGAGGGCGAAAAGAACACCAATTACTTTTTTGCTTTAGAAAAAAGGAATGCTAAAAGAAATTCTGTAACTGAGCTCTACATTGATGGCACCCTTTCTAAGGATCTTACTCACATTTCTAAATTTGTTAGCTCGTTTTATGGTCATTTATATCAGTCTAATTTTAACAGAGAAGAAAGTGTAAGTTTTTTTGAAAAAATTCAGCACAGTATCCCTATTATTAGTGAAGATTATAAAGCATCTTGTGACACTGATATCTCTTTAAATGAGGTTAAAAATGCTTTGTTTGCTATGAAGAAAGGAAAATCTCCCGGGATAGATGGGCTAGGAGCGGAGTTCTATATTCATTTCTGGGAGCTTATTCAACTCCCTTTAATGCACATGTTTAGGGAGTGTATTGATCAAGGGGAAATGACCACAACAATGAAGCAAGGCATCATCTCCTTGATCCCGAAACCTGGTAAAGACCCTCACTTAATTGATAATTGGCGTCCAATCACATTATTAACTATAGATTATAAAATTCTGGCCTCTGTATATGCAAATAGATTAAAATTCGGATTTAAATTCAATAATTGCAGAAACTCAAACGGGTTTCATGAAAAACCGCCACATAAGCAATAACATAAGGCTCGTTTTAGACTTGCTTGACTATGCTGACAATGTTGATTCTGACGCCTTCGTTTTGTTTCTTGATTTTTACAAAGCGTTCGACACAATCGAACACCCCTGTTTAATACAAGCCATCAAGGCATTTGGTTTTGGAAGCCCTTTCATCAACATTGTCAGCATGTTCTACAAAGATATAAATAGTTCTGTTATAATTAATCAAAATACTTCTCCACGATTTCAGATTAATAGGGGGGTCAGACAGGGATGCAACATTTCTCCCTTTTTATTTATCTTAGTAACCGAACTACTAGCTATACACTTAGTAAAGGAAGCACATTTTGAAGGAATAAAGATTTTTGGAAAAGAAATAAAGATCTCACAGCTGGCGGACGACACCACCATTTTTTTGAACAACAAGGACCAGTTGAGTGTTGTCTTTGAATTGGTGGAGAAATTCTCTTATGCGTCTGGTTTAAGGCTTAATCGATCCAAGTGTGAGCTGTTGCCACTTCATTGTTGTAGTGACTCTGCTATTGATAACATTCCAGTTAAACAGAATGTAAAATATTTAGGTATACATGTATGTAAAAATATTATAGTTAGACAGAACTTAAATTTTTCGAATAGGATACAGAAAACCAAATTAATATTCAACTGCTGGCTACAAAGAGACTTGTCCGTCTTAGGTAGAGTATTACTCTCCAAGGCAGAAGGCCTTTCTCGCTTTGTTTACCCTTCCTTATTTGTAAAGGACTCAACTGCTAATCAAGTCAACAAGACCTTTTTAGATTTCATTTGGAAGAACAAGTCTCATAGGCTTAAAAACAATGTTCTCTCTAACCCTAAAGAAAAGGGAGGTCTAGAGATTTTGGATTTTATAGATGTGGTCAACACATTCAAAATTAATTGGTTAAAAAGGTGCATTCGAAATCCTGATTCTATTTTTTTCTTTATTCCGAACTTTATTTTTAATAAACTGGGTGGGCTCTCGTTTCTTCTAAAGTGTAATTTTCTACCAAATAAACTACCTATCAAACTATCCAACTTCCATCAACAGTCCCTCTTGGCCTGGAGATTGTCCTTCAATCACAACTTCTCACCACACAAATCTCTCCTTTGGAGCAACAGCGACATTCTTATTAGGAATAAATCAGTATTCTTCCCTAAGTGGTTCGATAGAGGAATTAACCATGTACTCTGCTTATTTGATGATTCTGGCACCATGCTCTCTTATGAACAGTTTATGGAAGCTCATGATTTCCCAATACCTTTTAAAGACTTTAAAGCTATCACTGATGCCATCCCTAGCGGAATTAGACAATGAATTAAAAATCATCTGAGCTATGGAAACAAAGATATCAGACAGCCTTCACTTATGTTGGATGGTGTAGAACTGTCTGATAAAAAATGTAACAATAAGCATATTCGCCGACATTTGCAAAAGAGTAACTCCATTGCTCCAAGGGGTATGTTTTATTGGAATTCCTTAATAAGTGAAATAAATTGGAAAAAAACATGGTTGATTCCTCACAAATACTGTATCTCTAATAAAGCTAAAGAGGTCCACTTTAAACTTTTACATAACATTTAACCTACAAATTGTTTTGTTGCTAAGTTTCTATGGAGTTTCTTTTGTGTCTTTTTTATTCAAACAAACATATTGTGTTTGAGAGTAAAACTAATTATTTTGTAATTAAAAAATATATATATTGCAAAAAAAAGTCTTCTTAAGGCTCAAAAATAAAGAAGTTGATAACAGAATTATTTGCAGTGCATGTAAATCTTTGAAAACCTTTATTTTTCCTTGTGCACTTCGAGAACTTTTCATCCCAAACCCACACATTTTGCTCTCTTTTCTGCTGTCTTTTTTGCGGGTCAAAATATTTTGCTTGCGAGGTGAATAGGTTTGCAAGCTGAAAAGTTTTGCGAATTGAAAAGTTTTGTTTGCACGTGAAGCTGTAGCTCAGTGGGCGGTCTCTACCAACCAGGATGAAAGCCATTTTTCTATTGGTCACCCTCGATTGAAGTGACAAGTTGGCCACGCCCACTACGGTTTCCAGCCTCTGCTGCTGCCACCGAGAAGATAAGAGAAGCGAGAATGGCGAGCAACAGGTCGTTTACTGGGTAAGATAACTAATTTAATATCATAAACGCAGTGACAAGTGAACTGAATGATTCTCTCTTCTTATGCTGTCCCATTTAAATACTTAAAGTTGGCTAGACCAGTCTGTAGTTAGTGTTACCGTTGACTAGATTTTATTAACGTTAGTCAACACTAGCAGCCAGAGCCACCATTAGTAACGTTTGCCGTGTGGTCGATGTCCAGTGTTGCTAGCTGAGCTGACATTCATAATCACATTTGGATTTTCTCAGCGTAAAGGTTGACATAATGTGGTGTAATACTACAAAAAACATTATAATCATAACCTTTATCTCCATACCAAAATCCCAGATGGCCAGACAGTGATTCATCTTTTATAAATCGTTAAAATATTAATGTCTGTGACGCTGTGACCATGGAGACTGTTGTATAGACTGTAAGTATTTTAAACGTGTAACTTTAAAATGATAAATGTTTATTATGAATAAATAGCGCTCATAAACGGCCGCGGAGATGGCATTCTCAAGTCAAACTAGCCGGGGCTTGGACCCAGAAACGGCGTTCCTTACGTCACGAGATAACAAGCGGATATTTTTACCCCAGAACCTAGGCCCAACTCTACGAACATCGAAAATAGTGCCTCTCAACCTTTACGCTGAGAAAATCCAAATGTGATTATGAATGTCAGCTCAGCTAGCAACACTGGACATCGACCACACGGCAAACGTTACTAATGGTGGCTCTGGCTGCTAGTGTTGGCTAACGTTAATAAAATCTAGTCAACGGTAACACTAACTACAGACTGGTCTAGCCAACTTTAAGTATTTAAATGGGACAGCATAAGAAGAGAGACTCATTCAGTTCACTTGTCACTGCGTTTATGATATTAAATTAGTTATCTTACCCAGTAAACGACCTGTTGCTCGCCATTCTCGCTTCTCTTATCTTCTCGGTGGCAGCAGCAGAGGCTGGAAACCGTAGTGGGCGTGGCCAACTTGTCACTTCAATCGAGGGTGACCAATAGAAAAATGGCTTTCATCCTGGTTGGTAGAGACCGCCCACTGAGCTACAGCTTCACGTGCAAACAAAACTTTTCAATTCGCAAAACTTTTCAACTTGCAAAACTTTTCAGCTTGCAAACCTATTCACCTCGCAAGCAAAATATTTTGACCCGCAAAAAAGACAGCAGAAAAGAGAGCAAAATGTGTGGGTTTGGGATGAAAAGTTCTCGAAGTGCACAAGGAAAAATAAAGGTTTTCAAAGATTTACACGCACTGCAAATAATTCTGTTATCAACTTCTTTATTTTTGAGCCTTAAGAAGACTTTTTTTGCAATATATATATTTTTTAATTACAAAATATTTTATACACAATATGTTTGTTTGAGTAAAAAAGACACAAAAGAAACTCCATAAGTTTCGAGACATTGACACATGCTGCAGCTTTTGTAAACAGGACACTGAAACCATTCCTCATTTATTCTTTAATTGTCCAGTTACCAAAAGGTTTTGGGAAGATTTGGGTACTCACTTTCTCCAATCTCAAAATATAACTCACTCATTCACCCTGAAAGATATTATTTGTTACTTTTGTTTCCCACAAGATGGCACCCTGGAGTTTGTATTAAATTTTATAATCTTATATGCTAAGTTCTGTATACACAAGCAGAAATTTAATAAGTCTTCCTTATGTTTTAAACATTATATTTTGGAACTTAATATGCTTCTTAAATCACACAAGCTTGTAAAGAACAAGAAGAATGGAAAACTTTTGTATAAATATTATGACCTATTTCCCGAATCCTCTTCATATTCTCTTTTTTCCACCTCTATGTATGTATGTTTTTTTTTTTTTTTTTTTTTTTTTTTAATTTATTTGTTTTTTTGTTGTTGTTCTTTGTTTCTGGTATGGTATGTCTGTATAAATATTTGTTTGTATATTGATGGTTTTACACGTTTGTACCCAATGTTACCTTCAATAAAAAATTTTAAAAAAAAAACTCTTTTGCTACACACTCAAAAGTAAGTACTTTTTGTTCACAGAAAGAGTACATACTTTTAGGGTGTAGTATAAGTAGGCGAATTGGGACGCAGCAATGCTCTCTTCGTCTTCTTCTTCTCTATTAGAATTCTGGCAGTGTAGACACTGCTAAGTGTATTACTGCCCTCTACAGGTTAAAGTTTGAACTAACTGATATATACTATTGCAAAACTGACAATGAATGAATTCATTAATGAGACTGAAAGCTTGAAGGAACTCATTCAGAAATATGAGGGCAGATTCCACGTATTTAACAACAAGACAAAAAAGACATTGTGACCAAGTGAGACCTCTGATATCTAAAGTTTTCCAGAACAACTTGGAGAATATAAGTCTATTTTAACATTTTTTTATTTTTTGAGTTTAAGTTATTTGAGTTTAAGCAACAGTGATAATAGCTCATTTATCTGGATACAGAATTTATATTTATTTTATTGATATTTATCTGTATCTATAATCTATAATAACTGTAGTGTATTGTAGAAAGTTAGTGCAGTATCTAAAGAACATCTTGGGGTAAAACAAAAATGTAAATAGGTGTAGGCTATTTGTGTTCGTGGCAGTTCTCCACGCTCCAAGCTAGTTAACACAGCTTTATGTGGAAATCAAACAAACAACATTAAACAACTATTGTACAAAACCATAAAAAATAGAGTACACGTGTTTTAACCCTTTCGAGCGTGAGTTTAAAATATTCAAACTGTCCCCCCAGAGTGAGTTTTTTTAAGGCGACCGTTATTTTAGAACGTTTGCCTTTAATGTTTCCATGGCGACACGTCTTGCGTGTCACGAGCGCTGAACGCAGCAACAATAACACAAGTATGACAGATGGATCGCTATTATTTAGTTTTTCCTTTTATATTTAAAATATTCGCAAAATTGCTTACCATGATTCAAACTGTACTTTCGCGCTCTGGCTGCGAGACGGACGCGCGCAGCTCTTGTCATATATCACAGCTATGCAGCGTTTTCAGCCACATAATGTTTCTTTTAAGGTTTCAGACATTTAAATACGCATAAGCACCATTAAAACAATATATTTAGAGTTTATAAAATACACACTGATGTCAGACATCAGTGGAAGCAGCAATAACAAATATAATTTGCTGACATTTATTCATATCAAGTCATCAACTAAATGATATTCCGATTCTCAAATATGTGTAAGTGAATGTGCTTTGTCGTTTTAAAACCTTTATAAATGATCTTTATCTTGATCTATAATGCGAGATGGGCGCCGCCATCTTAGTTTGCGCTGCAGTTCACAGAGTCCTGTCAGTCGGATTTACAGCAGGTGAATTCATCAATTTCTCCCGAAATATATGCAAGTAAGTGGCTGGTGAACTGGAAGAATAATAGAGTAAACTTTATAGTTACTTAGGCCCATTATGTGCGGCTGCAGTGAAACTAATTATGACCTTCAACTGTTTGGTGCCCATTGAAGTCTACTATAAGGAAAAAAATCCTGGAATGTTTTCATCAAAAACTTTAATTTCTTTTCGACTGAAGAAAGAAGTACATGAACATCTTGAATGACATGGAGGTGAGTAAATTATCAGGAAAAGTTTATTTAAAAGTGGACTAATCCTTTAAAGAAGCACCACACTTTTAAAATAGTGTCTTTTGTTAGTTACACAGGAACCTCTGAACAGACAAGTATATTTTAAAATGCAAAGTACTGAAAATAATAATAAAAAAAGCTGTAAACGCTGGCATTTTTTGCAAGACTATAAGTGTGTCCCATCGGGCAATCAAAAGTTCTACACACTTGCAGTCTTCATGTCCACTTGGGCCAAATACAGGAAATACGTCATACAAGTAGACGAGTGGTCAAGTGCAAAGACCGCAAGTGTGAGTATTTGGATATGGCTCCAGTCTTTGCCTCCAAAATCCTCAGCATGTTCGGAACTACACACCTCTGTGATGAACATTAAGTCCAACTTGCGCTCTCGACTGACACAAAGACATCTAAATTACATTATGAGAGTGGCAACTACCCAAAAACTGGTCCCTGATGTTGATGCACTGGTTGAAGAAAAAAGATGTCAGGTTTCAGGAAGCAAATCATTATATGTGTTTTGTAATGTCATGCATTACAAATGCAATAGAATTTTCTTTGTTAAATGAAATGCTCTCATTTCTAGTTTATATTTGATGTCCATATTCAGAGTGAATGATTAATTTTCATTGACTTTAGCTAAGTATGCCAAGTTTACTTATTGACATAAGTAGATTTTTTTAGATTATATGAGAAGTTATTCCATTTCAGAGGAATTATTATATAAAGATGTTAAGGGCAGTTTTTCAAATTGTGCAGTAATGTGTGTGCAGTTTTAATATATTGTGCCTTTATGGTTCACATTTAGTGCAATTGTGTGCACACAAAACAGTTTGTAGCATCTTTCTTAGCTGACCAACTATAGCTTACTTATTAATATAAAAAAAAATCAAAAAACACTTCAATGGAAAAGTAAATAGTTTTGATAAGGAATCAGTGTTAATTTGAAATTTCTGATAACCTATTAAATGCAGTTTAAACTGGTTTTTTTTTTTTTTTTTTGCTTTTTTTTTTTTTTGCTTTCTTTCAAAATGTATTTGTTGTTTGTGGTTAATATTCAATTAATTGTCAGTGCACTGCACATGGTGTCATTTTTTCCGATCAGGCCCTTAGCTTAAAATTAGTTTGACACCCCTGATCTAAAGCTACGTTAAAAGATACAGTACAACTTACCGAAATATATATCATGTCTTGTGTAATCGCTTAATCAGTGTTTCGGAAAGATGTTAATAAAACAGCTGAATATCCGTGATTAAATAAGTGCACGCACAGTGCTGGTTCATGTTTAGAGCACAAAAGTATATATGTAAATACTAAGTAAATATGTCTATTAAACCTTGAAAAGCGCTTGCTCCGGTCTGAATATGATCTATATGATCCACGTGGTAAGCATTGTTAAACTCATCACAGCGTTCCTCGCAGAAACCATTCTCATGCACGCTCTGCACGTTGTTTGAATTCTCCAATGTAATGCAATCTCATGCATACTGCGGCATTGGTTTGAACAAGCTTTTTCTTGAATAATGCAGAGGCATTCAGGGTCAGCTGGCATAGATTCATGCCTCAGCAGCCAGTCACACAATCCAGAGGCACACTGTAAAGTGAAGTCCATTATATGGAGAATAATCCTGGAATGTTTTCATCAAAATTTTCTTTTCAACTGAAGAAAGAAAGATATAAACATCTTGGATGACATGGGGGTGAGTAAATTATCAGGAAAATTTTAATTCTGAAGTGAACTAATCCTTTAAAACTGCAGTGAACGAAATACAGGCTGCGTCTGAAAACTGGAAAATGCTGCCTTCTGAGGACACATTTCAAGGTAGTAAGGCATCAAGGCATGTCCGAATCCAATGTTAGCTCCACTTCCTGTCTCATGAGATACCTTCCTCAGATCGATTTTTGAAGGAAGCATAGATGTATCCTTAGCTGCCTTTGATATCCCAGAATCCCGTGCTTTCCATTCTGTGACAGTTGAGCTAGAAAAATAAAGATGGCATATACAAAAGTTGCGTTTGCTGCTCAGTTTGTGATTTTGACCAACATATTTCAATTTTGATATAATTTCTATCGAGAAATTACTACGGTAATAATTAAATATTTGTTTAGTTCTCACCAAAGCTTGCGCTATATTGCTGCAGATCATTAAACCGTTATGCTGCCTCAGAAGTCTGTCTGAAATCAATTTCATGAGGTGCCTTCATGCACAAACGCTGCCTTACAAGTCATTCTCTTATAAGACAGCGAGGCAGCAAGACAGCTATCTAGGTTTTTGGATGCAGCCACAGTCTCAGAAACCTCACCCCTGTTTCCTGCCATCACAAACATGTACAATCATGTCACTGTAGGGGTGGGGTTTTCTCCACTGTCCAAACTGGTGTGATTGAGTGGAGGCTGGGACCAATTTGCATATTCATTAAAACGCATAGGCTGTTTCTCAATTCCAAGTATGCAGAGAACGGACTTGCGTTCTCGTGGAGACCGGTCTTGCCAGGCGACCTTGAAAGAACGAACTCGGAAGGACACGAGGACACAGAACGCATCATTTGAGAATTGAGATGTGCTGTGATCTTGTTACTCAACTAACTGTCCCAGCATATTAAGTGGCTAATGCACAATAAATACAACATAACATTACAATTGTCATAACCTATTAAAAGATTTTTTTCACAATTATTATAGTCATTGTTTTCATATCATTTTATATATTTTTATTTCACTGCGTGTATTTATGAAAATGAGTAGCCTTTGTGTTACATGCTTTGTCAATGTTAAGATTATTTTTTATGTTCCAATAAAAATACTGCAGACTTTCTTCAGGTTATCACTTTATTAAAATTAAGCAAAACAAACAGTTTACTTTCACGAGCCGTCACGTATTTGCGAGCTTGTAGTGGGAATCTCATAAGTGAGAACAAGAACATTAAAGCTTGCAGGCTTCTGTATGTCGACCGCCCGCAGCGTCTTTTAACGGTTCGATTCTCTCAAGTTTGCATTCGATGCATCCTCGATATCAAGAACACATCCGTGTACTTTCATGCGCCCTCTGTTCTTGCGTTCTTGAGAATTGGCCCTGCGTTCCATTCGGAAGGGCTCATCCCTATGCCCTAATCCCTTCAAAGGGTTTACCCTCCGGAGTGAGAGCTTCGAAGGGATGAAGGTGTAGGGGTAAAAAAAAAACCTCTTTTTTTGGAACGTACTTCTGTGTCATCTTAACGAGACAATCAAGGAAGCGCCTTTGTCGCACATTTTGTGTGCTGGTTAACCCCCCAAAAAACACGCATTTTGTTTAACGTTAGTTTATTTATTAATGTACGAAATCTAACTCATATAAATATTGCAGTAGTATAGAAAAATACTATATTATACATTTATAGGTAGGAAAATTGAACTTTTTTTTTTTTTTTTTAATCTTTATTAAATCTTTACGATACAAACAGTAAGAACACACAAATAGAGGCATTAATACAGAAAGAACAAATAATAGACAAGAGCAGAGCCGGGGGGTTTCAAATAAATACATTACAGATAGAGCATATCTGAATGGTTTTAGCAGCCTTCTTATTTTTTGAATCATGGATGGAATTGATGTACTGTTCCGTCTCCTTACTAAAAGCAATAAAAGAAGGTTTAGAATTACTAAATTTGGCTTTGTGAATATGATATTTCCCTAAAATGATCAATAGATTAATTAGGTATATTTCTTTGTGTTTTTTACTTATGTTATCATGGAAACCAAACAGTACATTTTTCCATAACAAAGGTGTGCTGGTGACATCTCTCTGGAATAAAGAGTGAATATTACGATTATTATTCCTCATTGTGGTTGCGAAACATAATTTACCAACTGAGGTCAATCTGATCTGGTAGGCAATCTGGTTTTCCAGCCACTTTTAAGAGAGTTAAAATACCAGATAGGATGGCATCCATAACAATTGCAAACTCTCTTGGGGTGATTGGAATGCCAAAAGTGTTAAGGAATTCAGAATAATTCAGCAATGAACCACTATCATTTATTAGTTGGGACACTAGAATTATGTTATTACTGAACCAAGAATAAGGATTTATTCCGATTATTCCAGATGAAGCACCTATGTGGGGAGAAATTATGTTGTATGTAGTATGTAGTAAATTAATTACCATGCTAAGAGCATTTGTTTATGGAATTTAGATAAAATTAAGGGAATTTTTTCTATTTTATAATCACATAAAAATAAGAATTCTAGACCACCAACCTTAGAGAAGATATAGTTAGGTATAAAATTCCATGTAGATGTGGGATTTTTTAGAAAATGCTTTATCCAATTAATTTTAAAAGTATTATTAAGGGTTGTAAAATCAAGAAAGTT
>NW_025953494.1:0-31631 GCF_018812025.1 Megalobrama amblycephala | reverse complement strand
AGAAGGAGGGGTTTCAGAGCAGCTCACTTGCGCACATCTGCTGTATGATTTGTGTAACTACATGTGTATATTTTATTTTTTAATAAATTCTTAGTTTTTTGTGTGTTAAAACAGCGCAAAATATAAATTAAGATAATTAAATATGCGCAAAAAATGCAATCCAGTCTGACACATGTATTTACGTATTCCAATATATTTCTAAATATTCCATTTCGTATATAAAATCTTTCAAAAACAACTAGGCTACTAGTACTTTTTATTTGCTCTTCCCAAATAAGGCTGATGGGTTTTAATCACATGACTTTGCTCTGCATATCAATAAAACCTTGATATGATCACATCATTTAGTGAAATAACAGGCTTCTGATAACCTGTTGGTTAAACAATTATTAAAGAAGAGTACTACAGACACCTGGTAAAATTGATAAAGTATTGCAATCTTCTTCTTCTTCTAATATTATTAATAATATGTATAATAAATGCTATTTTATATTTTTTAACTCACCTAAAGAATATTTTACACCCAACATCTTTAAAACTTTATGCATGACACTAAAGTCTGTAACATTCCTATTGCAAATATCAAGCAGAAAGTTTTACAAACTAGAATAGAAAGCCATTCTGAATGTGTTGTTTATGATCACCAGCATTGGCTGCATCCTAAAGTCCTAAACTTGTGTACTGTATATTTATATATATATATATATATATATATATATATATATATATATATATATATATATATATATATATATATATATATAGTATACATATCAAACTGAATTGTTTGTTCATTTAGTAAATGTCATTTTGATTAAATATAATCACATCTGTGAAACCAATGGCAAATCTTTCTAAAACGTGCATTGGTTTTGAGGTTAGAGGAACACATCAATATAATTTAATTGGAAATTCAGAGGTTATTGTGCAGTAATTATTTTTCTTTTCCCTCAGGACCTGTTTATGCTTACTCTCACCTCTTATTTCTCTCTCCATTGTCTGTCTGGATGATGCAAGTGATTTTATTTATGGGGTTTAAGTAGAAAGAATATGAAGAAGTTAATTTTTTAAGGTAAATAAATAAACGGAAAGCAGCCCTTTCAATTCCAGAGAAATAAACCTGAGCTCTTGGGCCCAGAAGAACAATCTTCTGCACAATAATGAGTAATTGGCTGATAAAAGGGGGCATAATGAAGAAGCATAAAGAGTTTTAGAGTATTTTGCTGCAGCCCAGTCCTGGCAACACTCGCTGCATTTTAAAGAGCTGTGCTTGAGTCTCAAGGGCATCAGGCAGGCAAGAGAGTGCACTTGACTGCAGCACTATGTGATGACACTGACACAGCATTAGGCAGGCTCTTTTTATTTACATTTAACAGAACTGGTAATAACCAAACAGGCAAGGGTGGCCTTAGAGATATTCCCATTTTCATGAAATGGCCTGATACTAAAACCTCTTTGCAGACTTAGCGTTTGTGAATGACTTTAGACCTTAATCATACTGAGGTATTTTAACCTTGAAATATAAATGTAAAATTATTTCTTTTTAGTAAAATGTTTTAAATGAATCTGTTATATTAAAATATTTTAATATAATTTAAAATATAGTAATAATAATATATTTTAAAAGACAGTTCGCATTAAGACATCTAGTTTACATTCCAAGTAAAAAGCAAGTTGTCATTTAACCTCATTCATTTTCATTTATATAAAAAATGGTGTTACTAAAAATTTGTTTTGAATCTTTACGTGCCACTGCGTGCGGTTACACAAGTGTATATACACAAACAAATAACATGCATAAGTAAACACAAGATAAGTGTTAAAAGCATCAAATACACCATCTTCTGCCAATCCTATAAGCCCTCAAGAGTAATAGCCTGACTATCATTTGTAGTAAAAGGGCGACCTCTAGTGATATTAAATACAGTTTTATTTATATTTTAGTTTTTATTTTAGTAAAAACTAGTCAATGAAAAGAAGTCTATGCTTCTTATGTTACACTACATCATTATGTTTTGCTTAAAATATAATTTCAGATTAATTTACCCAGACAGAAACTCAAGTGCACATGCTTTTCAGAAACAAAGAGAACTTTGCAGTTTGGATTCACTTGGATTAATCATTAACGTGCAGATACTGTGTCTTTACCCTTTGGCTTTTGGCTTTACTCAATTTCTGCCATTTAATTGGATAAGAAATATCTGTGTCAATAATAATGATTAACTACCTCAAAGACTATGTGTTATTTTCATAAACAAAAGAGTCTTTTTGTCTCTCAGGATGAAGGTGAGTGTTGCTCTGCTGCTGCTGTGCTGTCTGTCACTCAGTGATGGACAAACTCAGGTAAAAGATTTGGTGGCCAATGGAGAAAACAACCAGCCCAACATCTGGACTGAGGTGAGAGATTTAAGAGACATGATGGTGGAGCTAAGAGTCAAGTTGGATATGGCGATGAAAGAAAATGCAAGTTAGTACTAGTGGTTGCTTCTGTCACCCTTTAGTTATCTTTAAATTAAAGGAAATCACATGCAACATTAAATAAGTCATTTAAATAAATAGACTCGTAATGTTTTATAGAAATGGCAGAACAAATACTGGAGCTGAAGAAAGAGAATGCAGGTACTCAAAAGTGTAGAAAATGGAATGTAACAAAATGTGTGAAAATTACAATTTAAATGCCTTATTAAGAAGCATGATATGTTCTAGTGTGGGAAGAAAAAAAAATTAAGAACTTTATTTCACATAGAAAATGCACCATATTCCTTCTTTAAATATATATTTCAGCTAGAATTAACGAATTTGAATACTTTTAGCGATGAATGAGCGAATGAAAATAGGTGAAACCCAGCTGGACGCCTTTAAGAGAGAACATGCAGGTAAACTAATCAAAATTGTCCTTTTTATACATTTAAGGTGTTATTTACAGTCTGCCTTTAATGCACAATAGCTCTGAACATTGCTTTTATTTTTTTCTGGTGTTATTAAAGAGCTTAAATGATTTTCTTATTTTATTTTCTGTCCACAGAACAACCTAAAGTGGCATTTTCAGCTGACTTAGGGATCCGTGGTGATTTAGGTCCCCACAGTACTGAGATCACACTGACCTTCAACAATGTCTTCACGAATATTGGTAACAACTACAACCCAATAACAGGTACTTTGAGCTAGCCAATGTCTTGCTTAAAGGAAATTTTCCAGTTCTGATTTTCATCAGACCCATTTTACATTTGATCTGATGGTTTTGTCAATGGCAGGTCTCTTCACTGCACCAGTTAAAGGAGTCTACTACTTCAGATTCACTGCATGTGGTGTTCAAATCAGACAATCACTGGGTGCAAGTTTATATAAAAATGGGCAGAAGATTGTGTCAGTGGGACAATGGCGTAATCACGATCAGCACCGATACGCATCAAATGGAGCTGTCCTGCAGCTGGAAGTGGATGATGTAGTTTGCATGAAGCTCCTCCCGGGTTACACCATCTACGACAGTCCAGATAACCTCAGCACTTTCAGTGGATTCCTCATTTACCCATTATAGTGATTAACCATGCCATTCACAACTATATTACAACATGGACGCTTTTGTTGATCTTCTGGATGTTCATTCTCATCTATGCTCTTTTTCTACATTAGTTTTGAATTATAACTACAACCACATAATTGGTTGCTCTCAGAAAATTCACAATCACACTTATGCTGTATTAAGCTTATACTGTACCATGGAAAAGTCAGTAACTGTGATAATGATTTTACATGCTGTTGTTTGCATTAAATAAATTCTCTATCCTCTATTATAAAAATATAATAATAATCATAATAAATATATATATATATATATATATATATATATATATATATATATATATATATATGTGTGTGTGTGTGTGTGTGTGTGTGTGTGTTTTGTATTATTAAATAATAATAAGGCCTTTTTCATTTTTTACAGTTTATTTCAATAATATGTGTAGCCTGTTTTGCTAAAGTCTAATGTGAAATGTGTGGTAGAAGTGAAGCTAAAACAGAGTAAATAAATAATGTAAAGAGTTTTGTGCAAATTATGATATAGTAATACTGCAATTGACAACATGTTAGAAAAGACTAGATAACATGTTAAAAAAACGAAATAACTAAATAAATGAAATAACTGTTTGGCTGTATGTGCTTCTGAGCTACTGTCAGGTTAAATGAGAATGTATCTTTATGATTACAAATAAAATTGTCTCTTTATTTTAAGTGGACAGCAATATATTGAATCATCTCTGGCAAACATGAAAAAATATGTTTTATTGGTGTCTAGAAAACTATACGCATTTCTGTGTACAGTAATTATATAAAACAATACTTTTTGTACACCCTAGTTATACAAATAAAACTAGATCTTTTCATTTATTTCCATTCTAAAGGATGAAAACTGATATGAAAGATTAGGCTTAAAAGATTTCTTCTCCTGTGGCTCCCTGTAGTGGACAACATTAATATCACAGCCTTTTCAGCTGAAATCAATTAAATGTAGCCTACATTAATTCTTATTAAAGCTAAGTTTCATTAAAAGAACACAGAAACAGCAGCGGGTATATTAGGTTTCTGTCACTTTAAGACCTTCCAACTGTTTACCTTCACTCAGGACGTAACCGATTGTGTCGCGGTTTATTGCGCTTAATAACTATTAACAAAATAAATCAAATAAATCAGTTCCTGCGCTGTTTCTCATTCGCTTTAACATGTCAAACACTTAAGCAGTCATGGTTTGCGCGGCTATATTTAGAGACCGCAATATATGCCTACAGGACACAGCAAATTATATAATTTCAAATAATGCTAAATCTGAATACTATCATTTAGAATTTCCAGGTGAATCAAATGTAAATCATCTCCTCAGCACCTTTGCGCGAGTCTTTATGACGTCACATTTAGAACGCGTTACCTATTATTATAGTCTAATATTTAAAGGCGTGAAAGTCTCTTTCTCATTTTGTAGGCTGAAGTTTCGGAGTATCTGGTATCAGAGTGACAACGGTTTTATCATGGGACAGCTAAGTTCGCGACCGAACAAAGCGTCTAATGAGTGTATACTCGAACCCTGTACATTACTCAGTTACACCACCAACACTGCGGAGAACCAACCTCAGTGGGTTGATGAGACGCCTGTTGGTTGTGAGAGTGATGGAGGGAGAGAGGAGAAAAGGAGGAGAACAAGATTCTGGAAGTGGCCCGGTCTCAACTTTCCCAGATCTGCAAAATACGACCTGGTTCAGGCTGAGAAAGACTATCAGAATGAGGCCGGATTATACCGAAAACTTTCAAATATAGCTCCAACTTTTGAAGTCCGCCCTGCTGCTGAGGAACAGCTGAAGCAGGGCATCCTAGACAATGGTAAGAATAATAAATCAATGAGAATTAGAAAATGTTATTTTAAATTATTATATAAAAGGTAACACTTTACAATAAGGTTCGTTAGTTAACATTAGTTAACGAATTAACAATGAACTGCACTTCTACAGCATTTATTAATCATTGTTAATGGTAATTTCAACATTTACTAATACATTATTAAAATGTTGTTAACATTAAATAATGCACTGTGAACTAACGTGAACAAACAATGAACAACTGTATTTTCATTAACTAACATTAACGAAGATTAGTAATTACAGTAACAAATGTATTGCTCATGGATAGTCATGTTAGTTAATACATTAATTAATGTTTAACCAATGAAGCTTATTGTAAAGTGTTACCATATAAAAAAATATATAACTACTAACTACACTAACTACAATTGTTTATCTTTTAATAGCCCACATTTGCAGCCATTATAAAGTTGGCAACAAGCTGGGCGAAGGAGGATTTGGCTCTGTGTATGCAGGGACTCGATGCAAGGATGGACTTGAGGTTCCTTTTTTTTTTTTTTTTTCTTACAAAACTTGACATATCAGATCATAACATATGACATTTGTGCACATGGCACATGCTAATTGTTAATTCTTTATTTTGTTGATCAGGTGGCTGTGAAATATTCAGTGAAGATGCCAGACATGCCATATATCAAAGTGGTGAGTACTGCGTTGTGTTAGTGTTTT
Source organism: Megalobrama amblycephala (assembly GCF_018812025.1). Lineage (NCBI taxonomy): Eukaryota > Metazoa > Chordata > Actinopteri > Cypriniformes > Xenocyprididae > Megalobrama > Megalobrama amblycephala. The sequence continues at coordinate 25,551 of NW_025953494.1, read as the reverse complement.
TCAGTCACTGTTTTCAATTTATACTATAAAGTCTTATATTCATACTACAAATTATTTTTTTTTTTAGTTGCCAAATTGTTTGATTTGTGGACTAAGATTTTATTTGGAAAACCACTTCCATTTAACTGTCATATTTTGCTTCTTTTAGCCTGGTCATCCCAAACGCCTCCCCTTGGAGATCGGCCTGATGTTGATGGCCAATAAGGGCCCCAGCGTTCCTCAAATAATTCAACTGCTGGACTGGCAGGATGACGCAGACCACTGCATCATGGTCATGGAGCGGCCCTTGCCTTGCATGGACATGTTTAGTTTCATGGAGCTCCAAGGAGGAAGCCTCAATGAGGGGATAGCACGACGTGTTATGCGACAGGTCATACACGCCGCTAACGTTTGCTGTGAGCGTGGTGTATTCCATCGGGACATCAAACCGGAGAACCTCCTGGTGAACCAGGACACCATGGAGGTTAAATTGATTGACTTTGGGTGCGGTGCGCTCATGAAGAAATCTGCCTTCAAAGTCTTCAATGGTATGTGTTATGGACCGCTCTGTTAATTAGCTCACAGAAACTCATCTTATATATAGTCAACGTGCTATTGAAATGTATTAAACATCAGACGATATCTTTTTCCACCAGGCACAGAAGGTTACTGTCCACCAGAGGTCGAATACAACGGCAAGTACCATGCAAAGCCGACGACAGTGTGGTCACTTGGGGTCCTCCTGTTCATAATGGTGTGCGGAGGTTATCCCACAGCAGACGACCTGTTCATGATCTATGCCAACATCTGGACCAGTCCTGGTCTGTCACAAGGTGAGCTCTTCATCAATGAACAAAGAAGGACAATTTGAATTCTAAATCATACAAAAAAGACCAATAGCTTCAAAGAGAGCAGGTGTAAAGTATAAGCTAATAATCTGACATATCTCTTGTCTTTTTGCACAGAATGCTGCAATATGATTTGTGCTTGTCTGCACCCTCAACCACAGAAGAGACTCGCTCTGGAGAAGATGCATCTTCATGACTGGTTAAAGGTACTGAGTCTAGGACTAGCTAAATGTTTTTTTTTTCTTTTCATTTTGTTGTTTAGTTTTAGTTTGATCATCAGTCATATAATTATCATAGGGTTAAGTCAAAGGGTAAGTCAAATTTGATATAATGCTGATTTATGTTTTTGTTTTAGGTCATGGAATAAGACATGGAGAACATCAGCAAACAACTCCTGTCACGCCATCCTGTTGTTCTGTCTTCAGTCAGCTTTGTGTCTGGCAGGCTGACATGAATGGCGTTTACATCCTTCCACTTGGGCCATAGAGTCTTGCGGGGCCTGCAAGTCCTGTGAGTGTCTGGAGCCTTGAGTTGAAGCAGCAATATTTGCATCCAGCGGCATTGATATAATGCTGATTTATGTTTTTCCCAAAACATTGCTTGTTTTGGGATCTGTAAACAATAGTTGTTATTTGTATATATATATATATATATATATATATATATATATATATATATATATATATATAACTCAAGAGGTGCTCTTTCGACTGACACTAGAGACTGTGGTCTTCCTTGTTAGAGTGCCCACCTCCCATGCGGACGGGCTTGGAGCGGGCAGGTGCAAACTAGAGGGGCAGCCAAGAGCAGCCAGCAGCGAAGTCCCCCGTTCCCTGCTCCTCCCCATCATGGTGGACGGCAGCAGGCTCTGGCCCATGGCGAACGACGGCGACTCTTCCGCTCCCTTTTCGGATGGCAGCCACCCCATTTCGACCCAGGAACACGGCAGCGAGCTCTCCGTCCTACCTGTTGTATCATCGCTCCAGCACCACTGCCTCGGGCAGCCACTCGTGGTCTTCACTCTTCTGTGCTGCCTGACCTCCTCAGCACTGCAATCCCCCTCAGCAGCGAGGGCTGTCCGACAGCATGTCCCTCCTTCCTCCCGGTTTTCGGCACCAATGTAACGCAGTTTGTGTATACGGGAAGAAGGAGGCAGGAACCGGCGAACGTGAGAGATACAAGACCGGTGCAGTGCTCAGGTGGCGCTCCTTAGCAAATCACGCCACCAGCCTCGCTCCGTTCTCTCATGGCTCTCGCCCCACCCTGCTTGTCACTGTATATATATATAAAAAATTGTAAAACATTTTTTCTTTTATTGTTAATATTTATGTACAATAAATATGTATTTTTATTGCACTGTTAGAGTTTCATAGTACTTTGCCCTGACATAGTTGCCTTTGAGGCTCTTATAGAAGTTATTTCTGTTTCTTCTGAACCCACTACGGTCCCAGAGCTCCCTTTCATGAACTCGGGTCAAAAATCTACTGTCATCTACTGTCTTTCACACTTTAAAATGAATACAATTAATGAACAGAGCTGAGATATGTAAAAACTATATAAAAGATATAAAAGCAATCACTCCCTCTTAGTGTTAGATTAAAAGAAGTTTGATTAAAAATCCTTTGCCGTTGTTTACTGTCGTAAGATATTGATCATAATATATTTGGTGTAGATGTGTGGACTCATTCAACATTTAAATTCAGATTAATCACATGTCATAGGAAGACAAAGTCATGTGAAATGAATGAAATGAGTTTGAAAAAGTGTTTTGCAGATAATTAGAATGGCAGATAATTTTTTATAGAAAAACATAAAAATGAGTGATGTTGATGTGACTTGGTGTGCAACCTCAAAATGTCCTGTGGTCTATGTATTAACATTTTCAGCTGGTTAAACTTCGAAATGAAAGAAATGAAATGAAAGAGGTGGACACTCACATTGCTGGATTTGGTTAGAGTGGCTCCCATTGTTCTGGCTTTGCCTGTTTTGGTGTTTTTGCTCCCTCTACTGGTAGTTTTATATTCTGCAGATTGAATATGTTTTATTCAGTTTCTGGGGTTCAAAAAGAACAACGTGCAAAGCACATGGTAGCGCACTTTAATTTGCTGTGTCAGTCCATCGGATTAACAACTCTTAACGAGGCACTGCCTGTAAGTAGAGTTTGATTATTTTTGATTGTTAATATATTATGATTGCGAGGAAGTACATGTAGATGTTTTCATGTTATAGCATTGGGAAATTTATATTGTACAATCATTTTGTACAACTGTCTTCTGGTGAACATTGTTGGACTGGACGTTTACCATGTGACATTTTATTTATGTATTCCTTCTGTGTTATGTTGTTTTACAGTTTTACACATTTATTCAGTAAATCAAAACGACGACTCCGGTGTCAAGACTGTTTATTGAGTGGATGTGTTTAGCTTGCTGGGTGCGAAGCCAGTACAGTAAAAAGGCAAGCTTCATACAAGAGCTGTTTATCTTGGAAGCTGGATTTCACCTGCTATTGTCATCTACGGCATAGAGGCTAACACGACAACTGCAGAGTATCCACACGGTAAAATCCATCAAGCTTATATTTCGGACCAGTCATGGAAGATGACAAAAGTCAGTCAGCTTCATCTCGACGTTCCGTGACTTCCAGCAAGTCCACGGTTAGTATGGCAGCGACTAAAGCAAGAGCAAAGGCGGAAGCTGCACAGGCAAGAGCCTCATTTGCAAAGAGGGAAATGGAAATTAAAATAGAGAAAGCTCGCCTTGAAGCAACATTAGACGTAATGGAAAAGGAGAGAGAGGCTGAAGCTGCAATGGCAGAAGCGGCAGTCATGGAAGCTGCAGTCGCAGATCTAGAGGTAAAAAGATCACAACATAGTTCAACTCTCCACCTTCCACAGCAAAGTCCTAGGCAACGTACTGAAGAGTATGTAAAACAACATAGTGAACCTAGTGATACTGTACCAGAGAATTCAAAGCCTGAATTACCCCAAAATATAGAGGATGATAGAGAGAAAAAGCCTTCTTCACCGGTGTATCATGTTCTGTCCTCTTGGAATGCCAGTCAATGCAGTTGCAGTGAGAAAAGGCAGCAGAGTAAACCTCCATTCCCCCACTCTCCACATAGCTTCTCACACCCTTCTAAGAGTCCAGCTGCGCCCATGCACCATCCTAGACGAGACACGAATCATCCTACTCATCACTCTAGTCATGATGTAGCCACGTATGACTTAGCTAAGTTTTTAACACGAAATCAGCTAGTGACATCTGGGCTTAACAAATTTGATGATCGTCCGGAAAACTATCTGGCCTGGAAATCATCATTTCTCAATGCCACCAAGAACCTTGATCTCACAGCAGGTGAGGAATTTGATTTATTGATTAGATGGCTGGGGAGAGATTCAGCAGATCATGCCCGTCGCATTAAGTCTGTGAATGTAAGGAACTTACCAGCTGGTCTTGAACTCATCTGGGAGAGGCTAGATATGACCTACGGATCTCCGGAAGCTATTGAAAAAGCTCTCTTCACAAAAATAGAGACTTTTCCAAAAATATCAGCTAAAGACCATGATAAACTCCGGGAATTAGGAGACTTGCTTTCAGAGATTGAAGCAGCTAAGAATGGCGGTGATCTACCTGGGCTCACTTATCTAGATACAGCAAGAGGAGTTAATCCTATTGTGCAAAAGTTGCCCTTTGGACTACAAGAAAAGTGGATGATGCAGGGTTCACACTACAAGTACACTTATGGAGTTTCTTTCCCACCATTCTCCTTCTTTGTGGAATTTGTATGTGCAGAAGCAAGAGCACGCAACGATCCTAGCTTCAATTTTTCTTTACTTTCCATAAACCCTGGTGGAAAGATCAGGTATAATGAAAGTCATGCTCAGAAACCTGTTTCAGTCCATAAAACGGATGTGATGTCCTCCTCTAACCTTTCTCATACCAAGAGTCTTCAGAGAGGAAACAACGAGGTTGAGAAGCAATGTCCTATACATCGTAAACCTCATCCTCTCAAGAAATGCAGAGGCTTCAGAGAAAAGCCATTAGAGGAACGAAAAAGGATCTTAAGGGAGCTATCTATTTGTTTCAGATGCTGCTCATCTAACAAACATGTGGCTAAGAATTGTGATGTGTCAATTAAATGTTCTGAATGTGAGAGTGACAAACACCTGGCTGCTCTCCATCCAGGCCCAGCGCCGTGGCGTTCTGATTCTACACCTCCTTCACTGCATGGCGGGGAGGAAGAGGAGTGCTGCGGTGGAGATGTGTCATCAAAGTGCACCAAGATTTGTGGCAAAGGTTTTAGTGAGAAGTCATGCTCTAAAATATGCCTTGTGAATGTTTATCCTGCTGGCAGCCCTGACCAAGGCAGGCGGATTTACACTATTATAGATGAGCAAAGCAATAGATCCTTGGCCAGATCAGAATTTTTTGACAGTTTCAATGTGCAAGGAACTTCTGCTCCGTACACATTAAAGACGTGTGCAGGAGTAGTCCAAGCAACTGGAAGAAGAGCTCAAGGGTTCATCATTGAGTCTGCAGATGGTGAGATCAATTTTCCACTTCCTACTCTCATCGAATGCAATAGTATGCCAGATAACCGAGATGAAATACCAACCGCAGTTGCTGCCCTGCATCACAGCCACCTAAAAGAGATAGCAGACAAGATACCGCCTATTGATCCAAATGCTGAAATACTGCTTCTGCTGGGAAGAGACATAATACGAGCACATAAAGTCCGCAAACAACTCAACGGTCCTCATGATGCTCCGTATGCGCAAAAATTGGACCTTGGTTGGGTCATTGTGGGAAATGTGTGTCTAGGAAAGTGCCACAAGCCCTCTCCGGTGAACTGCATGAGAACACACATCTTAGAGAATGGCAGACCAAGCTACTTCAGTCCATGCAATAATCACATTGTACTGAAGGAGACGTTTAATGAGAAAACCCAGTTCCACAAACCTAGCCTATCAAGCTGCAGACTTGGTCAGTCTTTGTTTCAGCAGACCAAAGATGACAATAAATTTGCACCTTCAGTTGAGGATCAGTTATTCCTGGACATTATGGATAAGGAATTCTTCAAGGACTCAAGTAACAGCTGGGTAGCACCATTGCCATTCCGTGAGCCAAGGAGACGCTTACCCAACAACAGGGAGTATGCAGCAAGACGTTTCATGTCTCTTCGTCGCAACCTTGACAAACGACCAAAGATGAGAGATGACTTCACAGAATTCATGCAGAGAATACTTGACAATAACCATGCAGAGCTAGCTCCTCCTTTACAAGATGGTCAGGAGAGCTGGTATCTTCCATCATTTGGTGTGTACCATCCAAAAAAACCAGACCAAATACGAGTTGTATTTGACTCTAGTGCACAGTTTGATGGAGTATCCCTCAATGATGTACTGCTTTCTGGCCCTGACCTTAACAATAGCCTGTTAGGAGTCCTCATAAGATTTCGAAAGGATCCTGTTGCCATCACAGCCGACATACAGCAGATGTTTCACTGCTTCTTGGTCCGGGAGGACTGTCGTGATGTTTTACGCTTTCTATGGCATCGTGATAATGATCTGTCTAAAGAGGTTGTGGACTACAGGATGCGAGTTCACGTATTTGGAAATAGCCCTTCACCGGCAGTGGCCATTTATGGAATTCGCCGAGCTGCCAGAGAAGAAGAGAAAGAATATGGCACTGATGTGAGGAAATTCATTGAACAAGACTTCTATGTAGATGATGCCTTAAAGTCATTTCCTACAGAGGAAGAGGCAATCAATGTGCTTAAAAGAGCACAAGAGGCACTAGCTGCTTCAAACCTCAGGCTTCATAAAATTGCTGCAAACAGAGCCAAAGTAATGGATGCCTTTCCAAATGAAGATTTGGCTAAGGACATCAAATGCCTTGACCTCTCCACGGATGACTTACCTGATCAGCGAAGCTTGGGGGTACAGTGGAACCTAATGTCGGATACGTTCACCTTCCAAGTGCCCGACACTGAAAAACCATACACACGTAGAGGAGTGTTGTCAACAGTGAATAGCTTGTTCGATCCCCTTGGATTCCTAGCTCCTATCACAATCCAGGGCCGTTTACTTTTAAGAGAACTCTCATCGCAGACACATGAGTGGGATACACCATTGCCTGAAAGCAGACATGAAGAGTGGGCACAGTGGTGTCATTCGCTGCAAGACCTAAGAAGTCTGAACATTCCACGCATGTATGTATCCATTCCTCTTTCTGAAGCCAAACACACTGAAATATGTGTCTTCTCGGATGCCTCCATGAAGGCCATCTCAGCTGTTGCATACTTGAAAGCTTCGGATCAGTATGGGAAAACAGAGGTTGGCTTTGTTCTTGGCAAGGCGAGGTTGGCTCCAAAGCCTGATCTTTCTGTTCCTAGGCTGGAACTATGTGCTGCAGTCCTGGCTGTCGAACTGACTGAACTCATCACAGAAGAGATTCATCTAAAGCTAGATAGAATAAGGTTCTACACAGATAGTAGAGTAGTGTTAGGCTACATCTATAACGAGTCAAGACGGTTCCATATATATGTGAACAACAGAGTGCAGCGCATCAGACAGTCTTCTCAGCCTGAACAGTGGAGGTACGTTTCTTCTGAACAAAATCCTGCCGATCATGGCTCTCGTTCTGTTTCATCTTCTAAGCTTGAGGCCACAACCTGGCTCACAGGACCTTCATTTTTGCACTATCCATCAGAGCAGCTCTTTGATCACCCAAACTCATATGATCTTATTGACCCAGAGGAAGATGTTGAAGTTCGCTCAGAGGTTAAAGTCTTGTCTACGCAGATTGAAGTGAATCATCTAGGTACCAAAAGATTTGAGCAATTCTCAGACTGGAGAACAGTCGTCAGAGCTGTGGCACGGCTGCATCACATTGCTCATTGTTTCACAGGACCAAGTAACGATAGTCAGTGCACAGGTTGGCATTGGTGCTCAAGGGGTTTATCTGTAAGTGATCTTCTGAAAGCAGAGGAAATCATCATCAAGAGTGTACAACAAGAAGTGTATACAGATGAGATGAAATGCATCACTTCTGCAAGTGAAATTCCGTCACATAGTCCACTTTTGAAGTTGAATCCAATCATCGACAGCAATGGTTTGCTGAGAGTTGGTGGACGCATCAGACAAGCAGAAATAGGAGATAAAGAAACAAATCCCCTCATCATTCCGGCTCACCATCACATCACAGTCCTACTGGTCAGACATTTTCATGAACGTGTGCAACATCAGGGCAGACATCTTACAGAGGGCACCATAAGATCCAATGGTTTTTGGATAACTGGGGCTAAACGATGCATTAGCAGTATTATTCGGAGGTGTGTTACTTGCCGTAAACTAAGAGGCAAGGTGGAGGAACAACAAATGGCTGACCTGCCAGCAGAAAGGCTGCAAATGGATCCACCCTTTTCCTTTGTCGGCTTAGATGTTTTTGGGCCATGGGAGGTGATCTCACGCCGCACAAGGGGTGGCCAAGCAAACAGCAAGAGGTGGGCAGTGTTGTTCACTTGCATGTGTACCAGAGGAGTTCACATAGAGGTGATTGAGTCGATGACTTCCTCAAGTCTTATTAACGCTCTCAGAAGATTCTTTTCTATTAGAGGTCCTGCCAAGCAGCTGCGCTCCGATTGTGGGACGAATTTCGTTGGTGCCTCTAGAGAGCTTAAAATGAGCGAGAACGAACAAACAGAGGTGAGAGAATACCTACTTGAGCAAAGATGTTCCTGGGTTTTTAACCCACCACACTCTTCTCATATGGGTGGCGCCTGGGAACGTATGATTGGTCTAACAAGGCGAATCTTGGATTCAATGCTCTTGAAAAACAAGTACTCACAGCTTACACATGAAGTCTTAGTGACATTCATGTCTGAGGTCACAGCCATCGTTAATGCACGGCCTCTAGTCCCAGTCTCCACAGATTCTGAATTCCCCTTCATCCTAACACCATCTATGCTTTTGACACAAAAGGCTGGTAATCCTCCAACTCCACAAGAAGATTTCAGTAAGAAAGACATGCTCCTATGTCAATGGAAACAGGTTCAAACATTAGCAGAAACATTCTGGAATAGGTGGCGGAAGGAGTATCTTGGAACACTTCAGAACCGTCACAAGTGGTTTCACAAACATCCAAACATCAAAGAAGGCGACATTGTACTGCTCAAAGACAAACAAGTCAAAAGAAACGAGTGGCCGATGGGGATAATTGTGAAGGCTGTTCCCAGTACAGACGGTATTGTGAGAAAAGTGGAGGTGAAAACTGTTCAGCATGGGACAACAAAAATCTATCACAGACCTATATCTGAGTTAGTATACCTTGTGTCTTCAGATCAGGCTGTTTAATCCAATAATTGCTAGTGTATATGGTATCTTTGTGATACCAGACGGGGAGTGTTCTGGCTTTGCCTGTTTTGGTGTTTTTGCTCCCTCTACTGGTAGTTTTATATTCTGCAGATTGAATATGTTTTATTCAGTTTCTGGGGTTCAAAAAGAACAACGTGCAAAGCACATGGTAGCGCACTTTAATTTGCTGTGTCAGTCCATCGGATTAACAACTCTTAACGAGGCACTGCCTGTAAGTAGAGTTTGATTATTTTTGATTGTTAATATATTATGATTGCGAGGAAGTACATGTAGATGTTTTCATGTTATAGCATTGGGAAATTTATATTGTACAATCATTTTGTACAACTGTCTTCTGGTGAACATTGTTGGACTGGACGTTTACCATGTGACATTTTATTTATGTATTCCTTCTGTGTTATGTTGTTTTACAGTTTTACACATTTATTCAGTAAATCAAAACGACGACTCCGGTGTCAAGACTGTTTATTGAGTGGATGTGTTTAGCTTGCTGGGTGCGAAGCCAGTATAGAAATTATATCCTCGCTCCCTTTAGCGTCACTTCAAAGCGTCATTAGCTGCACGCGAGGGATCTACCCATATGTTGTTAAAGTTGATTATTTAAAATATATATATAATAAATATTAATAAAGCAAGATACTCCGTTGAAATATGTAAGATGTAAACTTTATTTAAACTGCATAGGCCTACATTAAAGCATACATTTAAATTATTGCGACAGATATGAAGGGGGAGGAGAATTTATGCGTGCGTCAGGTTTCTCGTCGAGAAAGACTTCCGCAAAGGATGCACCTGTGTATCCTCGCTCATGACTCCTCAGGAAGCCTCCTCACTCCTCGATCCTCGCGGTGCAATTAGAGAATTGAGATATCCTTCAAGATGGCTGAGCTCGATCGGTTTCCGGGTCATAGGATGGAGGAGTAGCGAGGAAACGAGGAGGGATATTGAGAAGCACCCTGTGTGTGTAAACCTCACTCCCCTGTCCTTAAAGGGTCATGAAACCCTAAACCAAAATTTCTGAGATTTTAACAGAGGTATGTGTGTTGAACACCATTGAAGACAATGTTAGCATCTGTTAGATTTAATAGTAGGGGGGAAATGGTTAAATTTTAGTTTTAGTACGCTATTTTCGTCTTCCGGGTTTAAAATCTTCATCCTGTCCACGTCACAGGCTGTGACGTGGCAGAGCACGATAGTGCTTTGATGACTCATCGGTGTTTCATAATTATTAACGAGACTGAGTTTTTTATCCAATGAGAAGACACTCTCTTAATTATTCATGACACCACGTGGATCTTTCCAATGACGAGGACGGTTAACGGCACTAAACAGCGAGAGAGACTGACTGACTGATGGTGCGTGTCCGTTGGCGCGGAGCGAGCGGGTAAGCGCGAGTGTTTTTGGTTCATTCCTATGGAAGTTGAGCCGCGCGTAAGTTAAATGTGACGCTCAACTTCCATAGGAATGAATCTAAAAATACTCTGGTCGCTTGCTCTGCTCCAGTCGACACGCAGCCTGACTGACTGAGCGTGTTGCAGGTGCGGCGCGTAGATCTATGCTATGTACGCAAGGTTTTTTTTTAAGCGTTATTTTTTTTTTTTCAAATATATGCATGTATAGTGTGTATATAAACAACTATATATTTTATAATGACTGTAATTACACATGTACATTAATATGTTTTAAATAGAATTACGATTACTGTAGGATATATGTAGCAGGGCATTCAGTAACTCTTGAAAAGACAAAAATAAAGTGTCAGTGTATTTCATTAGATTTTAACTTTTCCAGTTTTTTAAAAAATTGTAGTATTTCCTCACGTTTTACCACTGATTTTTAGTGACAGTCGATATGCATGGGCTACTGGCGATGAGAGTTTCCCCCCTCCCCTCTCCTCTCCTCTCCTCTCACAGCCACCACGCCCATTTAAGTTGCATTTTCCAAAAAGATTGTGAGCTAGACTTGAGCTGAAAGAGGGGGGTTTCATGACCCTTTAAGAGGCACACTAGCGGCAGAACGCCTCCCATGCCAGAGACATCGGTTTGAATTCCACACGGAACAGGTCAGTAGGACCGGTTGCCATGTGCCTAATTTGGTAAAGATTGGGCCAATGGCCTAGGAGTAATTTTCTTAATTTTTTTATGAATGTTTTTTATTTATTTATTTATTTTTTATTTATTTTTAATAAAGAAATTAATTTGGTAAAACTTTATAATAACTGCACACTATGAAGCATCAGTTAAGCATTAGTAAACAGTCAATTCATTATAAAGCATTAATAGACATTAATAAGCAGTTTATAAATACACCTAAATGCTTTGTTCTAGATTTATAAGCATATCTATAATGTGTTTAATAATTGTATTTTCATACTTTATTAATGATCAATTTATCATTTCTAAATTAAGTATTACATTATTTACAAACCAGTTATTTAGGAGTTGTCAGATCATTTAGGAAATGTAAGTAAATGATTAATAAACTATTTAAACTAAAACATTTTCAGCTGGTTAAACTTAGAAATGAAAGTTCACCTGCTGCCTTAAAATTCTGAGTTAACTCAACTTGAAGATAACCTTTGTTTCAACTCATAAATAGTCAAGACAACACATTACTTTAAGTTAAAAATTAAACTTAAAGTAATGCATTGTCTTGACTATTTGTAAGTTGAAACAAATGTTATCTTCAAGTTGTTAACTTATGTTTAATTGAGTCAACTTTTTTCTGATAATTTCCTCACCCCCATGTCATCCAAGATGTTCATGTCTTTCTTTCTTCAGTCGAAAAGAAATTAAGGTTTTTGATGAAAACATTCCAGGATTTTTCTCCATAAAGTGGACTTCAATGGAGCCCAAACGGTTGAAGGTCAAAATTACAGTTTCACTGCAGCTTCAAAGCATTCTACACGATCCCAGACGAGGAATAAGGGTCTTATCTAGAGAAACCATTGCTCATTTTCTTAAAAATAAATAAATAAATAAATTATATAATTTTTAACCATAAATGCTCATCTTGAACTAGCTCACTTCTTCTTCTTCTCTATTTGAATTCCAGGAGTGTAGACACTGCTAAGTGTATTACTGCCCTCCACAGGTCAAATTTTGAACTAAATTGTCATATACAATATTCTAGTGCAAGTATATAACAATTAGTTCAAACTTTGATCTGTGGAGGGCAGTAATACACTTAGCAGTGTCTACACTCCTGGAATTCAAATAGAGAAGAAGAAGAGAGCTAGTTCAATAAGAGCATTTGTGGTTAAAATATTAAAAAATAGAAAATGAGCAAAGGTTTCTCTAGATAAGACCCTTATTTCTCGTCTGGGATCGCTGTAAACTGTAATTTTGACCTTCAACCGTTTGGGCTCCATTGAAGTCCACTATATGGAGAAAAATCCTGGAATGTTTTCATCAAAAACCTTAATTTCTTTTCGACTGAAGAAAGAAAGACGTGAACATCTTGGATGACATGGGGGTGAGTAAATTATCAGGAAATTTTAATTAGAAAGTGAACTAATCCTTTAACTCACATTTTAAGGCAGCAGATGAACTTTCATTTCTAAGTTTAACCATCAGCTGAAAAAGTTTTACAGCATGTATGTGTGTGAATGTTAGAGTAGTTAAGTGTTTAGTCTAGTTAATAAGGTCTTGTTCATGTCACACGTAAAGTTGTCTGTGTTTCATGCTTATATACTGGAGTCCCTAATTATGCCGATCCTGACTACATGCTCTGAGTAGTACTGTACAATAAGAATGTTATTTGCCATAACCTGGAAATGAAAATTTCTTAGAATTAATAAACAATGAGTGTACATTGGCAAAACAGGTTCATTGATTGTAATATTAATTTTATTACATTAAGTTAATTTTATTAACTTATCCACATTTGTATAATTAACTATAACTATTTATTATTAATTATCATATTTATTTTGAGATAATTTGCTACATTAGGATTCTAAAGTTATGACCCAAAATGCAAATCGCCTTATTATAGTGCCAACTAATGTCAGACTGGTGTGTGGCTGTGCACCTGAGTATAGCGTGAACGACTGCGACCATCCTACTAGGTTTGGGGTCTCTACGATTTACAATTTATCTCTGATGCCCACACACTTTTAGGGCAGAAAAATAATGAGAATGAAAATAAAAAAAGACTGAATAGGTATATTTATGTGATTTTAGTGAATTACATTTGACTGTGATCTGCAGAATCTCTGGTCATATTGTTGTTAAATGGTGACATCTAGTGTTGAGCTTTTGAATTCTGAACATGTAGTGAAAAACATCATTAAACAGACCAATTAGCTATTTTTAGTTAGTTTATAATGTTACAATAAAGATTTGTAAATTGTAAATTAAAAATACCTGTAGATTATAGATTTAAAATATAACATCAGCAAAATGATGGACATCTTTTTTTTTCCTTTTTGACATTTACTTTTTGAGATCTTTTAGCCTAACAAATTTTTGAGATGGTCAAGTGGGAATTGTTTGATTCTGGAACTAGTTTAAACTCAGTTGAACTTGTCTAAACTAACCTTTAAATGAATATCCTGTGAAACTATCAAATCTGATCATGCCCACAATAACATGAATTTTAAAAGTTATTTATGCATTTCGTACAGCAGTTTTAAAATAATATAAATCACATTGTATTATACAGAAGACAATCTTTAAATCCAGTCTTCCCCATAATAACATCATTTTTAAAAGTCATTTCTGTTATTTGCATTTCCCTACCTATTAAAATAAATCTAAATTGCATGTATCATATAACAAATTACATTTAATTTCATAGTGGACAAGTTTTATGTAAAAATTCAAACATCCCTTAACTACATCCATCAATCTGCTTTTCTATTATGTTGGTAATTTTCAAACGGCCCCTTGGCATGCAGAACCTCTCCCTCTCTCTCTCTCTCTATCTCTCTGTCTCTCTCCTTTTCTATCTCGCTTTCTCTCCCCACCCTGCCTAATTTCAGCTGAATTTAGGATGCCTTTGACCCAGCACTGGATATGCATATGTGAAAGAGGGTGAGACAGCGAGAGAGGGTCAGGGACAGACAGGAAGAGTGACTCAGTGTGTGTGTGTGTGTGTGTGTGTGTGAGAGAGAGAGAGAGAGAGAGAGAGAGAAACAGAGAGAGTGCGCAAGGCTGAGGACACAGATCAATGCATCTTTGTGCTTGCTGCCTCAGCAAGTGAAGGTGAGAGCAAATCAAAACAAATGAAAAGCAGACGCCTCTGGAGAGAAGCAAACAGCCTCCAATCAGCCTCTGAGGGAGGATGATTACTGTCTGCGGAGAGCTAAAGGAGTGACTGTCAAGGCAGGTGCTGTTTGAACACAAGCTTATGTGCGGATTTGAGTCATCTTAGAGTATCTTTACTGCACCCACTTACTGGACAACAAGACCTCTTGTGGATACTGAAACCTACAGAAAAATACCTGCAACATGCCAGGAAGCTCTAAGGTTTGGGTCTCAGGATGTAACTGAAGGTAGGCGCTTGTGTATGTACAAAATAAAAGTCTATTGTTTGTGTTGTGGTCTTCATCTAATTTCTGCACAATGTAAAATTGCTACTGATTAGAACTGGATAGTTGTTGTGCCAGAGCCGTGGCCTAGCGGTTAGCGCATGAGCTGTGGTGCTCATGTAAACGATACGAGTTTGAATCCTGCTCGCAACATTTCTTGATCCCATTCCCCCGTTTTTCTCACTGTCTTTTGTGTGTATCTGCAATAAAAGGCTGCATGATTGTTGTGATTTCTGAAGGAAAGACTGTGAGTCTTGTGCTTCATAGACTACAATCTTTCCTAGACTGACTTCAGGCTGTTGTCATGTGTGGTGCCACAGCCTGGTGCCACCCAGAGGGGTCAGCTTGACATCCACAACAGAACATCAAGAAAGAGAGATGCTAGGGGGAATGAACAACAAGATGATCTGAAATGTTTGCACATTCAAGGCTGTGGGCTGAGGGAATGTGTGTGTGTGTTCGCTGGAAATGTGATGGCGAAACAGTAAGTGATGACGGAAAGTGACGAGGTTTGCCTCACAGTAGTTTATTGTGACACTTCAAAGTCCCATGATTTTTTCTATTTATTCATGTCATGATGATATATTTTAAAAACACATACATACATACATGACGTTTTTGTTTTTCTATCATGGAGCAGAACTTTCCATTTTTAAATTGTTTTACTCTGAGCAAATTATATTTTCATCCCAACCTTTCGCAAAACCTGATTTTTACACTTTAATTCATTCTAAGCTACACACTGAATAAAGAAGTGTAATGAAAAATGAGTGAATGCAAATGTTAAAAAAACAAAAAAATATAAAATTATATATAATATATAATATTATATACTGTATATGTTCTCAAACCAATTTATTATACTATATATATATATATATATATATATATATATATATATATATATATATATAATGTATCTAGTCTGCATCTTTAAGTGTGCAGACAGTATTTTTTTAAACATTTCTATTAATACATTAATACATTACATTAGCATACATTGAGTATGCTATTTATCATATTTCCATATGAGCTGGTCTCCACAATATAGTTGATTTCAGTTTGCACTTTCCTTTTAAGGACATTTGGTGCCTAAAATGTACGCAAAATGTCGCACACACACATTTTTATAACAGCCACTTATTAGAGTGGTTCATTAGAAAATTTACTGTCAGTCGCTGATTAACACCCTCTTTGTCAGGCGAATTATCAAGGTGCCCAAGGTGGGTTGAATGAGAGAGGGCAGTTGAGCCTGGCTGGCGGGGGGCCAGGTGTAGCAGCGGAAAGGAGAGAGAGTCAGGTCAGAGCAGAACAAAACGTTTGTCAGTGTGTGAAATATTTAATTAGTCACGCACACACACACACACACACACACACACACACACACGCAAATGTTGACACAGTTTAACTCAGAGCAAAAAGACTACAGATTCTCTATATTTCTGTAAACTGTATTCGTTTTTTGAATAGATAGATCAGAGGTAATGGAATCTGAATGTGTGACAGCGCACTTGTACTCTCTTTCTCTCTCTGTTTGATATCACTCTGTTCTTTTGATTTCACCATGTTCTCTCTCATCTTTTTGCTTACTCTTTCCAAATTGGATTCATCTGGTTTAAGCATGAAGGTCTTTTGTACATTCTATTATAAGGTCTTGTGCTCTGAAATAGCACAGTCGTTATTGAAGCATTGTATGAGGTTTTTTTCTTTCTTTCTTTTCATTTTTTCAAATCATACACCTCATAATAGATTGCACCCCAATTTTGCATTTTCATTGAATGTCTTGATATAAAGTATTCATTTCAAAAGTAACTGCAGGCGGTAGCAGATGGTTGATAGTTTTGTATGTGGGTCATTGTCAGAAAACAGTGCCATTTTTGCCACATGAATGTGTGTCCCCATGACTGACTAATTATATAATTTACAGAATACTGAACTTAGTCACATTAGCTGATAGATTTGACTCCGAAAAGCGTGTAATGCAAACTAAATCTTTAATCAAATAAAACTTTAATTTTGTTTAAAGGTTAGATTTCGTTTCTGAATATAACACATTTCACGTTTTCATCAGCATTACATTTAAATCGGTTATATAGATTATATATATATATATATATATATATATATATATATATATATATATATATATATATATATATATTTGACTAACATGAGTTTAAGATTTTAAAAGAGTTTAAAATAGATTTTTTCCTTAAATACTTAAACGGTTAGTACACCTAAAAATGAAAATTCTGTCATTTATTACTTACCCTCATGCCGTTCCACATCCGTAAGACCTTCGTTAATCTTCGGAACACAAATTAAGATATTTTAGTTGAAATCCGATGGCTCAGTGAGGCCTCCATTGGGAGCAATGACATTTCCTCTCTCAAGATCCATAAAGGTACTAAAAACATATTTAAATCGGTTCATGTGAGTACAGTGGTTCAATATTAATATTATAAAGTGACGAGAATATTTTTGGTGCGCCAAAAAAAACAAAATAACGACTTATTTAGTGATGGCCGATTTCAAAAGACTGCTTCAGGAGGCATCGGAGCATAAATGAATCAGTGTATTGAATCATGATTCAGATCGCGTGTCAAACTGCCAACGGCTGAAATCACGTGACTTTGGCGCTCCGAACAGCTGATTCGACACGCTGATTCATTATGCTCCGATGCTTCATGAAGCAGTGCTTTGAAATCGGCCATCACTAAATAAGTCGATATTTTGTTTTTTTGGCGCTCCAAAAATATTCTCGTCGCTTTATAATATTAATATTGAACCACTGTACTCACATGAACTGATTTAGATGTGTTTTTAGTATGGATCTTGAGAGAGGAAATATCGTTGCTCGCAATGGAGGCGTCACTGAGTCATCGGATTTCAACTAAAATATCTTAATTTGTGTTCCGAATATTAACGAAGGTCTTACGGGTGTGGAGCAGCATGAGGGTGAGTAATAAATGACAGAATTTTCATTTTTGGGTGAACTAACCCTTTAATGCATTTCTTATATGTGACACCATAACACATAATTCAAACAGAGAGACACTTCTATTATAGTCTTTATTTTTATATTTACTTATGTTTATACTGGCCTAAGTTCAATCTCTCTCTGTTATGGGAAAAATCATGTATTTTTAACAGAAAAATATTGTTCTTGACACAAAGCACAATAATTTATGATTATACATGAATATAAATACATTTTTGCACTAATATTTAATCCTATTACATACAACCCCAAAACATTTTGAATGAAACTGGGTTGACACAAAAGAGAAGACAAATGTCAGTTTAGGGTGTCTAAACTCGGTCCTGGAGGGCCACTGTCCTGCAGAGTTTAACTCCAACTGCTTTTCTCCAAGTTTCTAGTACGCCTAGTCAGACCTTGATTAGCTGATTCATGCGTGTTTAATTGGGGTTGGAGCTAAACTCTGGCCCTCCAGGAGCAGGGTTGGACAACCCTGTCATAGGGTTTTAAAATTTCTTATAATTTAATAGAATTTTCTGAAGATTTTTTTTATACATGAAAACAAAAAAATAAATGTAGAATTTTTTAAGCAAAAATGGCACAGTTTTCTGAGTATGGTTTTTGTAGTCCAAATAACATTCATTACTATTCACCTTTTGTCTGCCTTTTTCAGTCTATTTACTTTCAAAAGTTCTCTTTCTCCTTCCACCCCAGGTGCACCATAGTGGTCAAATACATTGATTTCTACTCAAGTCTGCCTGAACCAGTTATACTTGAGATGGGTAGACGGGCAGCTGATCACACCACTCCGGTGCCAGTTCTCGGAGAGCCCGCCCTCGTGGGGACACGTGTCTGGAGGACCGTGGCAAATGGGACCAGTAGTATGGCGGCCCTCACACTGACTCATCACTGTAACGTCGGTGTTCAGACATCACCTGCAATGAGAAACAACCAACTGCAGCTGGACGGCAAACATAGGGACGCTTGCAGCAATCAATCAGAAAAAACAGTGATCATGCCACCTAATGGCCACATCCCAAACGAGGCTGGTAAAAAGGAAGATAACGGGAAAGAAAAAACAAGAAGTATCATTATTAAACGAAGAAGTCTGGAGACTAAAATGAAAAAGGGTGTGACCTTTGAGGGGCTGGAGAGGGATATTTGTAAAAGCATCAGGGAAGAAGTGCAGTGCCATAACCGTCCAATCAGAACCAGTCCTCCGTTAAGAGGTGTGTCAAACAGCAGGCTAAAACCGCGACGTAATTGTCACTTCACAAATGGGAGTGTGGTTGACTCTGAGGTAATGGGTGGGATCAGCAGCGACATCAGTGAAGGGGAGGAGTCTTCGACTGGACAGAAAAAAACTTTACCTCTGCGTTCACCTCCTCACAGACCTCCTATGACCATCTGCAGTAATTGTGGAGGAAGGCAGAATCCAGCACCTCCTGGACTCCACAACCAATCCAGGACAATTACGCCGCCAACTTCTGCAGGTTCTCTAGGACTCCAGTCGAGACATTCATCTCCTCTTTACCCTGGGAGGGACGTGCAGAAATACACGCAGATAGAAAGGCACACCGACCGCAGCGTTACACAGTCAGAGCAGCACCCCGTGAGCCCTAACCTTCATTCTTATCTCAACATGAATATAAACAAGGAATGGCCATTATCTCTGCTGCCTGCTCAGCAGAGTGAGGCATCAAACCTCACTAATCATCACGCAGTCAAGAGGGAATCTACTGCTGACACACACATTAATCATACCAGTCGCTCATCGGCTCTAAATACACATACGCTCACTGTTACCGTGAAAGAGGATAGAGCTTCAACAAAGGTCGTAAACACAGTCTTGAATGCTCACAAACCTCACAACTCTTGTCCCCGCAGACCTGTGTCTGTTAACCCTCCCCAAACACACAAAAACAGCCCAACAGAGAAGCTAGCAGCCACACAGGTGACAAGTACCAGAATACCATATGCGAACACCCACTTTAGATCATCTCATCAGCCAAACCCTGATGAGAAACAACCAAATCAAGAAAACCAAGCTGCACCCACACACTCAGAGCCTACCCAGCCACAAAATAAACCACACATCAAACCTTTGCAAACTACTTTGAAACAACAGATATCCCCCCAAACTAGCACACCACAGAACTCCAAACCTCAAAACGGCGATTGCTCACGATTAAGTCAGACAAGTACGCTTTCTAAATCTCCTACCTGTTTTCATTTACATTCAAATGTTAAACACCAAACTATAGTGCAGAGTTGTGTGAATGAAGGTGTCATATCCTCCACTGCTTCAAACATTCACAGACAGGTTCAATTCCCTAATGGATTAGAGTCCAAGTTTGACACGCACACTAAACCATCAATGTGCTCACACACGAATTTCGGCATTAAACCTCAAAGCGGGACGCAAATCTACGCTGACACAGAGTCAGAATCCTCAACCTCGGATTCACGTTTGCATTTTGCTCTGGTAACACACACACATAAACTCTCAGGGCCTCACAGTGAATCACGCCACGCATCAACACACACCGGCACTCTTTCGCCCGCCGACACACACAAGCAAGCTTCCCACACATCCACGCAGCGAACAAACACCAGTGGAACATCACTGCAGGGTATATCCACACATAAAGACGCACTGTCACATCCTTATCGGGAGTCAAAAAGCCAAAATGACACTCGCTTATTTTCACATGCCCCAGATATGTCAACCCATCACAAAGCAACACTTACAACGCAAATAATCAACCATCAGAACCTCTCAAAGGCATTTACCACCACTCAGACTGAGGTGGAGGTGCAATCATACACCAAAGAACGTTCTCAAACTAGCCCCGGGGTCAAAACAGCCTCGCGCGCTTTGTGCGTTCATTCGAAAACGCCACGTAGACAGACAGAGCCTACGGTTCTCAGACGCTCTGTCCTGAATCAGCTTAATAATGACACTCTTGAGTCCTCATTACTAGCCATCGCTTCCGCTAGGGCTTTTCCTCAAGCTAAAACACTCAATGGGAATGAGTTTAAGTCTTGGAGTGACACAGAGTCAAAGAAACAAACTCAAATTAAGTCAGCAGAACCAGAACGTCAAATGATCAATGGCTCACAACACTCGCTTCAGCCACCAAACAAACCACCTCCCTCTGTGAACCCTGCTTGTCGACCTCCCAAACCTTCTTCTGCACCTCCGAAAGCACCAACTTTTAAATTCATACAGAGGGGCAGTGAAAACAGAGGCCTGAATGTGGCCTCTAACCAAAATCCACCTCTGGCACCTTCAGGCAGTTTGCCTAACCAGTACTCACCGAATGACGGGAATCTCCAGAACTCAAAAACACAGATGGAATCTCATTCTGAAGCAATTGGGTCTGTCCCAAATGAACACTGTTCCCTAGCGCACGACCATCCGGGTTCTGTGGTCCGGTTGCTGCCAGCATCGCCTCACTGTGGCAGTCCACGGGACCCTAAGCATAGATTAGAGACAGTAGAGGCGAGTCTGCATTCCAACAAGGAAAGAATCACAACTCTTCTCAACTGTATCCAGGACCTGGAGATGAGCCACGCACTCAGCAAAGGGTGAGAGATTGAGTTATTCAAAGATTAATAGACAAGTGTGACCGGCGTGATGGATGTGTTAAAGGTAATTGTGAAAAATTCTCAGAGCGGAGCTGCAGGAAAAGAAGGTAGTTGTGGTTTAATTTGTTGTACATTTGGTTTTAGCTCCAAGCGGAGGTCAATAAGGGCTGTAAATGAGCTCTAAATGCATTTATTAATGTGAGTGCAAGGCCAAAGGCATACTAAAACAATGCTTTTTAAAATCCTTTTCTTTGCCTGTTTGCTACGTATGTAGTCGCCGATGTTTTCGGACTGGCCAAGACCTTAGTGACTGTTCCACCTGTCAGAAGACTGCATGTGCTGTCTACAGGTGAGAGTACCCAGTGAGACTATCAACCATTTTAAAGGGATATTCTGCATTCACAGCATGTCGTAATTACCACAATTTTGAGATGACAACACATGGCGGTCTACTCGGAGCTGTACAAGTCGTTGGACTCGGAATTAGAGTATGCATTTCTATGGCAACACTATCAACGCCTAAATGAATCTGCAGTTGGAGCTCTCAAAATTTTTTCACCTTACAAATTGTAATTGAGCTCAACAAGGACGTGAATGCATGGTGTAAACGCATCTATAGTTCCTCCAAAATTGAAATTTCTGTCATCATTTACTCACCCTCATGCCATTCCAAACCTGTAAGACTTCTTTCTTCTGTGAAGCACAAAATAGATATTTTGACAATTTTTTTGTCCATAAAAGTGAATGGGGTCCAATGTTGTTTGGACTCCAACGTTCTTATTTTATCTTCTTTTGTAAAGGAATGTCACAAGATGGAATGTCATACAGGCTTGGAATATGTGGGTGAGTAAATGATGACAGAAGTTTCATATTCCAGTTTGATACAATTAGATTCAAATTCTATTTATTTCCATAGCCACATTTTTTTTAAAGAAAAGAAATGCATATGCATTTATTAATAATATTTTTATAATAATATTTGCATTATTATTAAAGTATGGGTGTTGGGAGAAAATGAAAACTAATTTTACTTGCAATTACACACACACAAGCATATATTTGTACAGTATTTTATGTATACAGAATACATGTGTAATTCCAAATACAATTTGTGCTTCTATTTATTTTATTTTATAGCTATTATATATTAAATATAATGTGTCGCAGTCTCCTCAAAAACCATGAAGCAGCACAACTGTTATTAACATTGATAGTAATAAGAAATGTTTATTGTTAAGAAATGTTAAGCATCAAATCAGCATATTACAGAAATAAATAACATTAAATGCATATGCATAATAAGTAGAAAACAGTTATTTTAAATTGAAATAGTTCACAATATTACTGTTTTTATTGTATTTTTGATTAAATAAATGCAGCCTTGATAAGTCAAATTAAACATTTAAAAAAATCTTACTGACTTTTGAACACTACTGTAAATGTGTCCAATTTTTAAGGGGGAAAAATTATGAAGCATGAACTATGAGAAATAGAAGTAACTTGAAATGCTCTCATTTCTATAGCCCGACCTTTTCTCTTCTCTCTTTCCCGCTTTTTTTTTTTTTACTCACTCTTTGAGTTAGTGTGGAGTATGACTTCCGGCAACAGGAGAGAAGATTCAAGGAGCTCTTCCAGAGTCTTTGTCCACCATCCCCAGAGAGGAGAGAAGGATATGAAGAATCTCTTTCTTTACTCGCCTTACTCATTCAGAATCACAAATTACACCAGCTAAATGCCAACATTATGACCCGTAGTCAATCTGAGAGTCAAACCCAAAGTCAGCCTCAGATTATTTCTCAGATTCAGTGCCAGATTCAGGCTCATTCTCAAATTCAAACTCATTCTCAGTCACAGATTCAGTCTCTGCCTCAGGCTCAGCCACAGATCGTATCTCGGATTCAGCCTCACTCACAGATTCAGATTCCGCCTCCGATTCAATCTCAGAATCAGATTATATCTCAGATTAAGTCTCAGACTGAGATTATGCCTCCACTTCTGCCTCCGATTCAGATTATGCCTCAGATTCAATCTCAAGCTCACCCCGAGAATCAGTGCCTGTTCAAGGCCAAAATCAAGAGGAAGAAATTATGCAGGAAGCTGTTCGGCTGGCTGCCACACAAAGTCCAAAGGAAATGACTACATCATGCCAAGTATCTGATTTTCATGCATGACTCTCAACCCTCTGGTATGCGGAGTCACAACTCCTTTTGGTCGTAATGCAATCTGAAGTCTGACATATTTTGTGGAATGGAGCAATATTACATGGCATTCTGTGACTGTGAACTACCAAGGATTTTAAATTATGAAAATAGTTTTCCTTGGTGAATGCAATTGTACAAGATTTACTTTAAAAATTCATTCTAAATTCCCTACAGTTACAAGGAACATTATGCTTGCCTTGACTAAATATGAAGGGTTTTGCACTTAAGATGCTTTTTTGGGACATGACATGATGAGGATATACTTCACTTCCTTTTTGATCTTCCAAATGGACAGCTATCATCTGTTAAAGCCAGAGGACTGTGATGGGACTGACATATGGAGCTTCAATGGCTGAATTTTAGCTGAATAAATCACAGATTCAAGGTTATGCAACAAAGATGTTTTGTCTCTTTTCTTTTAAATCAAGCCTCTCTTCCTCCCCACACATGCTCAAATATAAAAAGATGACTTTCACATGAAAGAACACAGTATGTTAACGGTGTTAATTTACTGTTTTTTTTAGTAAGATTGTTTGCAGTAGCAGTTTAAATTTCAATTTTTTTGGATATATTTCAATTATATTTATGATACACTTTATTCACAATTATTATATCCACATCTATGTAAAAAAAAAAAAAAAATTGTAGCTGTTGTTGTTTGTCTTTTGACAAAGATATCCTGTAAATTTAGTTTTAAGTTTCGTCATGTCATATTCAATATATATATATATTTTTTTTTATCAATTTTACTGGCATCTAATTTCAGTTAAAAAATAACATATTAGCTAATGGGAAGTACAAAATTAAACCAAATTCTCCTGAAATTAATAATATTACAATTATGTATTATTATATATATATATATATATATATATATATATATATATATATATGTGTGTGTGTGTGTGTGTGTGTGTGTGTGTGTGTGTTTTATTTTTTCTTGTTTTTATTAAAAGTGATTCTTATATATACATTGTTACTTATTGTTAATATCTAGTGGGTTTATACTTTTTTGCGTTTTTCAAAAAAAGCATCATTAACAAACATTTTGACTGTAAGTTCATACGAGAAATTGTTGTTAGAATACAATGTTACAAATGTGTATCCAATCGTTTGTCCTGATACACAATGAGGAGAGACAGGCGGTTGGTCTGAAAGCAATCAGCTCCGCTCCTGGCACTCCCAAAGGGAAGTGGACGCATGCTTCAGGTCTCCAAAGCCCTAAACAATCTGTGGCCTAACAGGCTTTCTTAAAAGACTTTGAAAGTCAAACAATGTAGGAAGAGCGTGGCGAAGCATGAAGAACCTATGATGAATTAAAAGTTTGGCTGCCCAACACACTCATGGTTTTATATGTAGAAGCACACTCTTAAACACAAATCCACTCCAGAGCTATTCATGCCCTGGTAGCTTCCTTTGATTAATAAGCTGTTGCCAGGGGCTATGCACTATTTTGGACTAGATTCTGCCTTAACTTAGTATCTAAAAAAACTGAATCTCTGCAGTGCGTGTAAAGTGACAGGAGCCCCAAATGTCAGCATCTCTCCACTGCACCGAGGGGTTGGGTTCTCTCGCCATGCCAAAGAGCAAGTGGACCTCACAGCCAGCCCTCGTCCAAGAGAGCGAGTGCCATTGTAATACACTCTTACAGGCCAGAGGCTTTGGAACAAAACAAACCAGAAAGGGCAGCATTGCTAAGCAATGCTAGATCAGATTAGGTCACTTTCATGATGTTGTATGATGCTAGTGAAGGTGAATATTTAATTTGCATATATAATGTATGGTGCAGTTTTAAAAAATGAATAATTAACTGTCTACTTTTAGTCTGTGGTGTGTTTAAAGGCCATGTAGCTGAGTGCTAATGCAAACCCTGATATATTTGAGACTAAAAAGTGTTTGATGGGTTAGTTCACCCAGAAATTAAAATTATGTCATTTATTACTCACCCTCAAGTCGTTCTTTTGTTTTGAATCAGTGGTTCAGAGCGCCAAAGTCACATGATTTCAGCAGTTTGACATGCGATCCAAACCACTGATTCGAAA